>NC_141698.1:1080276076-1080446076 GCF_964263255.1 Lissotriton vulgaris | reverse complement strand
GCGCAGGGGAAGCCTCCCCGGGCCCTCCGGACCCCGTCCCGTGCACCCTGCCACGCAGCAGGACCAAGGACAGCGCCCGGGATGGGGAGGCCGCCCTCCCCTGGACCTCAGGCCTTCCAGGTAAGCCCGGCAATCTGGTCGCCCCGTTGGAAAGCATTGCGCGCTACTATTGCAAACACATTATCTACCGGACTTGCTCTAGATGGCGCTCCAACATAAGGAATGTACCAACACCTTCCCTACTGGAATCGTGACGAGCTGGAGCCGTCAGTAGCACTGAAGGGGCTAGAAACTGTCCTGCGTTAGATCTGATTTGTTTGAAATGCAAAAATCTCTCAGTTTGCCAGAGTATGCAAAAATAAAGGATTCAAAAAAATGAAGAAGTTGAAGATGACAACAATGTTTCAGGGTTTTGTCACTATGCTAACATTGTATTAAGTGTGGGTGACAGAAATATTGTGGGACGGAAGAATAAGAGTCTTTCCCCATATCTTGTCAGAATGGTTGATAAATCCATTTCTGTTCATGTAGATTCATGTGCCTAGTTTGCCTTATGGTGTTGTTGAGTAAAGTTGGTCAAACAGAAAATTCTCTGCATCTGCTGTTTCTTCTGGTGGTTTCACTGGTCAGAAAAATAATCCAATTGGTTATTATTTGTCTAATATGGATTTTTCAAGTAGACGTACTGGAGGAAAAGTACACATCTCAGAGAAAGAATGGTCTTTATTAGCTTGGCCTCATCAGTAGGAAAAGAAAATTAAGCCTGAGCCCAAGCCGATCCCCCTGAATTCATAGTTAGTTCTGTACAGACTGACAAAATCAACCAACAATTTACATTTACCAAGTATTCTGATAAATGTATGACCATCTTAAAAGAGAATTTAGCTTTGTTTTTGTTGACAAATTGGGTGAAAACAAAGGATTTAAATACAAAATAATTTTGAGGGAAAATGATGTGCCAGGCAGACATAGAGTAAGAATTTTCCCCTAACACATAGAGGTAAATCGAGGGACATATTGACTGATCTCAAGAGTAAAGAGATAATATAGGCAGTTGAATCATCCCCGTGGGTTTCACGAGTAGCAATCTTTGCCATGAACCCCACGCTCAGGATGCTTTTTATCAATATTCTATTAGCAGTAGACTATTTTTTAAATTAACCTTATTTCAGGCACTTTTTCAAAGAGTTATTTTTAGTGAGCCATTATTGATGTAAACCCTGTTTGTATTCCTTGTCCCTCCTCTAGCTGTAGCCTCTTTTCCCTTTTTGACTGGACTGTGCCACACGAGCGTGGTGACGCGTGCCAGGAAATTTCCAGTATTTTTCCTCCTTCTTACTCTATTGCAAAACAGAGCCTTCCTATTACAAAATTATCCCTCAATGGCAAGATACTGTGGATGCCTCTTGTTATGTGTGACTCATTAGCTATTCATCGCAGTGAAACATTTATTACATGCAACTGTGTTAGGTACATTTTCTTGAAGAACCTGTTACTGTCTTTAACTATGCCGACGACTTACAGCTGATTTTTCACTTGGATTCCCCGGATGCGGCCACTGAATTTAAATCCACTCTGCTTTTTATCCAACACTGGATGAATCTTAACCATCTAAAACTCAACCCTGGCAAGACCGAATTGGTACTGCCAGGGAAAAGTGTTACCAGCTGGGGCCCACATTTCTGGCCTGAGGACTTCGGTCCTCTTCCTACCCCCTCGCCCTCTGTGAAGAGCTTAGGGGTTACTATAAACGCCGAACTCTCTCTCAGAGGTCAGGTGGGTTCTGTGGTATCCAGCTCTCTTTTCCAATTGAGGAAAGTCAGAAAGATTTCCCACCTACTGACCCACCCAGCCCTCGTGCAGGCAGTACTAGCACTGGTCTTGTCCCGCCTTGATTTCTCAAATGCTCTTTGCACAGGCCTGCCACTATATCTGTTAAATCGGCTCCAAATAGTACAGAATCAGGCTGCAAGGCTTATTTATAAACAACCAAGATGGCAATCAGCCCGGCCCTGTTTGCAAAAACTCCATTGGTTGCCAATGGAGCAACGGGCCACCTTCAAAGTTAGTTGCCTTGTTTTCAAGTCACTGCACTGCAAAAGCTCTAAATTTATCAATGAGATGATCATAAAGCATGTTCCTAACCGCAACCTTCGCTCCTCCCACTTACATCTTCTGTCCACTCCAACTATCAGATTCAAGAAACAGGGAGGCAGCAGGTTCTTCTACCTAGCGCCTAAAGTCTGGAATTCGCTTCCCTTGTCAATCAGGAGCTGCAACAATCTGCTATGATTCAGAAAGGCCTTGAAGACCTGGCTGTTTAAACTAGCTTACTAACTACCAGCACACTACTCTATCACTCAGCATGAGCGCCATGAAACCCTCGGTGACCATGCACTTTATATGCTCCTGCTAACATAACATAACATAACATAACTCCCAGAATATCTTTCTTCGCAACAATGTGTCTCAGGCCTTCTCCTTTTTCTCCACTTTGCCTAGACCTTTCTTTTGTGTCCACCAGTGAACAACTCAACACCAATATTTTCAGTGTTGCCCTGATCTTGACGATATCTCCCCACCTCAGACAGCATACACGTGTTTACCACTAACTTATAAAGAAGTGGAACACTATATACACTCTGTTCTTGCTCCCCAAAGGAACATGTAAGCCGTATGTTGGGTGCTGTACCTTTGTGTTGATTTACACATCCCCTTTCACTGCAAAACATCAACATTCTATTAACCTGTACATACCTTGGCATCCTGAACAGCCAAGTGAACCTAACAACTTAATCAGGCTATGGCATATAGTCTCCATAACATATACACTTGTCCTTGTGGCTTAAATTCACACAAGTGTGGTTAAGTTCCTTATTCCTCCTACCACTACAGCCAGAGGTGCCTCCTCACTCTTTACGGATCCATGACCAAGGAGTGTCCTACACTCTGTGTTGGTACCAGGATAAGTAGTGAAACCCCATGTGAGGACTCGCGGGGAGATGTGAGGTCCACTACCACGGAGCCCACTAAAAGGCCATGTAATGAACTTGCTTCCCCCATGTTAGACCTGTGTCAGACAAACACCCCAAAGCTATATTTGGACTTTCTTTATAATGCATATGCTTTTTCAGTACAGTGTACCTGTTAGAACCCCCTCTTCCATCTAAAGTGGTGATATAAAGATCAAATGGGTATGCCACATATCTAGGGGTAATAAGAGAGATTGATGTGTATGAATCTATGTAAAACTATGCTTTCTAGATTATCGAGTATACATTTATGATGCAATCTTCATGCTTCCTAAAATAATAGGCTTAACACAGGATGGCTGAATAAAAAATACAGTATATCAGAGAGAACAACATATATGCATATATCATACACTTCAATGCATTACGTCATGTGCTTAGTTTTGCAACCATCATAGATTTGTAAAAAATAATTACAAAATTACGCAAGCCTAGAATCAATTAGGTATGCAGAGAGCACAACAAGATGATATGCATTAGCCTAATTCTTTTTGATTAATTAAATAAATTGCTTCTTTTGTATCCCCCACAGGTAATATCAAGTAGACGTTATCATCAAAGCAGGGGAATGGAAAAGCACCAGCAAGAGTCAGATGAGTGTTGTTTTTGTTGTCTTTAACATGTGCATGCAAATACATGCTTAGCGAGTTACCTAAACGTAGTCCATTGCAACAAATATCCTTGGTTGTGTCTTTCTGTCGTTTCAGGTATCAAGTGGAGAATTTCTGGGATCAGAGAGCTGAGTGGAACTGAAAACACCAAGTCAAGCTGCGTGAGAAGACCCCAGAACAACTCTTCTCAATGAGAATAAAACGTAAAAGAACGCCGAGGACCACGGGTGAAAACTTTAAGGAGAATAGTAGACCGCAACAACTAGAATGGCAAGCAGCTGTCTGCCAAAAAGCCCAGCCGTAATTCTCTGCATGCTCCGGCCCCGTCACACACGGAAACTGGCTCAGGTATCCAGCAGGCCTGACACAGGGCAGGATGCATTGTAATTGAAAGGTTGTACATGGACTTTTAAGCTTTACATGTCCTGGTAGTGAACAACCCCTGACATTGTTCACTACTGTGAGTGCTAACTTGCCTAGAGGATAACATTGGGTTGCCCTATCACATTTAATAAGCACCAACTTTGATTGGATTGGAATCAGGAAAGCATTTCATGTTTGGTGCTTGAGAAATTGTAATTAAAAATTCTCTTTAATGGTAAAGTCGGATTTTAAGCTACAATTTTGAAAATGCACATTTAGTAGGTAGGCATTTTCCTGCCCTAAACTATTTGATGTCTGCAGCCTGTTCCTGGGTCACATGACTGAATGCAGTTGACAGTTGGGCTTTGTTTATTCCTCCCAGACAGCCACACAATAGAGGGATTAGTTGTGCCTGGATGGGACATCGACTGCAGGAAGGGATCAGAGCTGGACATAACCCCACTTGCAACTGAATAGGCTGTGCTCTGCCTTCACATAAAGGATTGTCACCCTTGCATTGTTCATGCAGCCAGCTTGGACCCCGGACAGGTGAGTCAGAAAACTTCAAGCACTTCAGAGGGAATTCTGTAGAAACTTCCACTAATTCCTTCAAAGTGTAGAAAAAGGTGAAGTTCGGATGACCGGCTGTCAGACGAGGGTCTATCGGACAGGAGCTCTCCCGATCATTGCAGTTGTTCACTCTGTCTGTCTGTTCAGGCAATCAATCAATCAGTGGGGGAGAGAAATAGGCACAACGGGTTAAAACGGGGGACAAAAGTTTGCGTTACCTACCCTTCACTATCTGCAAAGGAAGAGAGAATCTTTCTATTCTTCCCCGTTTGCAGACAGGGAATATCTCCAAAAAGAACCAACAATCGAAAAGTAATACTAGTATTTTCCAAACAATCAAACAATCATTTCGCAATTTGTCGTGTTACACGACCTTACCCGGACCGCATGGACAGTTTCTTGTCTTCCGCATCCAGCGCCCGATCGTCCTCTATTCTTCGTGACTGTTGCGGCACTCCTGATGGTTCCCAGTCAGGACCGTAGATCACTCGAGAGAGGTCTGCTCGGAACCGGTGAAGTTCGGATGACCGGCTGTCAGACGAGGGTCTATCGGACAGGAGCTCTCCCGATCGGTGCAGTCGTTCACTCTGTCGTCAGGACCTCTCCCACTGGATCCACGTGTCACTGATGGGCCCCACGTTTGGGACACCAATTGTAGAAAAAGGGTAGGGTCGATGTCGACCGAGAACCTTTTTAAGTATTGCCCGGCGCTAACCGCCTCTCATACCACTCGAATCTATCAAACAAAGAGGCAGGCACTGGAGACTGGAAGGCAGGAAAGAGGAGTTTATTCCGACGGAGCAGAACACATCAAATCAGACAACAGGGTATCTTCTCGAGGTGCTCTAACCGCATCTCTGCGGCCTGGCCTCTTATACACAGGTTTATGGCTTTATTGCATAAAACACATCCTTGCCAACACTTTGATGTACGGAAAGACATCCTCGGAATCCCCGCTTCAAGCCCGTTCCCACACACATTTACAGTAGAAGTCCCCACCCCAGTCACAACAGGTGATGATTGTCACGCAGCTGGTAATTCCGCCGATTCCCGGAATGCATGTGGTTGATCGGATCTCATGGGGTGGGGGCTTTGATCAGTTGTGGATCCTTTGAGGGGGAAGCTTCCTACTGTATGGGGGCAATAAACAGCATCCGCAGGGCCAGGTGGCGGCCTGGGAACGAGCAGGGCAATCGGGCACAGAGGAAAGGGGGTTTATCAAAGGATACGGGATCATGAAAGGAATAGAGGGAGGTGTTGAGCTGGGAACAGGATGGGGTTCCGAGGCAGGGTTGCACTGAAGGGAGTTTTATGGCCCAAGCATGTGAGAGCGGGGGCTTTCAGCATGCGGGGGATGCCTGCGGGGTACGGAGAGAGAGAGAGAGAGAGAGAGACGCGCTGGCTATCGGCAGTGGGCAGAGAGGCCATGGCATTCAAAATGGCTGCCACTTACGCGCACGAATGAGCCTAAAAAGGGACAAGATGGCGCCGATAATGTTGATGTCGCAAACTAGATTTTAACAGTCCTCCCTTTTCAACATATCTAGCCAGCTTGTTTAATCAATGTCTATCTTCATCATGTTCCTAACCTCGACATCGTACAATGCTCTCATGCGTTCTTTTTCCGAAGTCCAGAGTCTTAGGGCAGATACAATTTGCACATAGTGAACACAGCAGCAGCAGGCATTGAATACCTAGGCAGAACCCACATATTACAACAACGGGTATCAGTATAATCGTAAATAACCTCCACCCCTAGTTCTTCACGGTACTCCAGAACCAACCACCAAGCGACCATTCTTCTTGTTCCTGGTGAACTTCTGAGGAAAAGTCTGTGGAAGTGTTCAATGGCTTTGTACACTGAGGGTGAATTGTCCGGTATATAGGTGCAGCAGCTGGACCCAATGATACGGCATGCTCCTCCACGATCCGCTAGAACCACATCTAGAACAAGGCGGTTCTGGAAAGCCACCAGGCGGACCGCTTGAAGCTCGGCTGTATTGTTCGCAAGGATGCCAGCTGTAATGTTCATTGTCGTTTCAACTGCCTGGGTCAAATGTCGGATGGCACGGCTGTTCGCCATCGGACCCCAGAGTGGAACAAGTCCCTTCATTGCATCGAGGAACTGTGCTCCGGTGGAGTCGGCTTGCTCAATGTCCTTTGCTCGTTTTTGTCTGTGATGATTCGCTGGAGCTACATAGGTCAGAGGAAGGATGAAGGCAATGTAACAGGTGCCCCCCCAGCCTTTGGGGAGCCAGGTGTAAGCCTTTGTACCACAAACAAAGTACATATTCGGAGAAGTGACAAAAGAGGGTGGATCAGTTGAGTCCAAAGTTCTGGTAATGCGGCAAGCGCTGTGGCCTACCAGCTGTGTCCCAAGCCCTTCGATACACATAAGGCCTGTGACGTTGATGGCGGATAGGGCCACAGTCAGAGTGGCAGCTGTTTGTTTCCGGAGGTAGGAGAAGGTGGGTCTGGTCGGGTTGTTGAACACCTGCATTTCAATCCGTTCTTTGATGGGGATGTCCATGTGGATAGAGTCGTTGGATGTCAGGGGGCAGAAGTGTGCAGCAGTTTTCTTCGTTTTGTTCTGCCAGACCCCATGAAAGAAATGTGTCATAGTTCTGCTGGAAGTGGCATTATACCTGTAGCTTTCTTGCAAGAGGATCAGCCAGGAAAGGCAGGAGCCGTGAACTGAGAAGGGTGAAGGGATGAAGGGTATAGAATGTCCAGTGGCGTGGGGTAGCAACCCACAGATCCAGCAGTTGGTGGCATTAGTGGCAAGATTGTGCTGGTGCAGCAGTTGCACGAAGGAATTGTTCCAAAACTCCTTACGCCTTTCTCAGAGTTGGGGTGAAAGAGAAATCAGATAATGTTCTTTCATTGTGGTAGGCTGTGCAGTGGTCAGGAATGTTTCATGAGCTGGTGCGCTCTCTTCCACAATCCAGAGGGTGGTCATGAGGAGGAGGCAAAAGAGAAGGGCGATAAAAAGTGCAATAGTCTTTGAACTGTGGATTTTGTCAGTTTTTGGGTTTCTGTAGCGAATCTTCGGATGTCCGGTTGCTTCCATCATCTTCGTGCCGGGGGCTTCCATCATCTTCTTGTCGGGCGCTTCCATCATCTTCAAGGGGGCTCGGTAGCGGGCAGAACCACAAACTTCGTCTGGCTTCTCTCCTGACAGCCTTAGTAGTGTTAGGCCACCGCTCTGAGAATTATGACTTAGTCAGTGGTCTGCTTAGCCGAAGCTCCCTCCTTTTGTCGCAGGTTATACCCTTCTCTGGATGGCACAGTGGGATCGGGAAATTTTGCCAATTCGAGTGTCTCTGTATCAATATAACAGTTCAGGAAGGTCGGTCTTTGTTCAGGAGCTCTTCTTGGGTGGCCACGTCTTCGGTCGTCGTCAGGGTCGAGAATATCTCCTTACAGTGGTGTGCATGCACCCAGTTGCGCTTCCCCTCCACTTGAAGAGCTGTTGGGGTGGTGATCAAGACTTGCCAGGGGCCCGTCCACCGGGGTTCCAGACTCTTTGCACGATGGAAGTTTCGAATCAGCACATAGTCCCCGGGTTGGATGTCATGTCCGGGACCCCTGGAAGCATCAGGAATGGCATGCAGCACCTATTGGTGGATAACAGACAGTGTCTTAGTCAGTTTGTACAAGTAATCAGACATTAGGACGTCCGGGACATCATGAATGGAAGTCGGTTTCGGTGCAGACCAGGCGCTCATTGGCCGGCCAAAAACGACCTCGTAAGGTGTCAAGTGGTGTTTGGTGGGGGTGGAACGCATTGATAGCAATGTCAGTGGGAGAGCGTCTGGCCATTTCAGTCCTGTGGTAGCCACTATCTTAGCTAGTTTGAGCTTCAATGTGGCGTTATGCCGTTCAACTAGTACAGCAGATTGGGGGTGGAAGACTGCGTGGAACTTCTGTTTTACACCCAACCCCTTCAAGATGAGTTGGAAAACTTCGGCTACGAAGTGGGGGCCATTGTCGCTCCACAAAATTCGACAAAGGCCATAACGAGGGAAGAATTCTTTCAGTAGTACTTTTGCAGTGGCAATGGCAGTGTTGTCACGGGTTGGATAGGCTTCCACCCATTTGCTAAATGCGCACATGACAACAAGTACATACTTCAGACCTTGGCATCTTTCTAGCTGGATGTAGTCCATCTGCAGGACTTTAAACGGATGTTTGGTAACCCCAAACCCTCCCCGGGGTACTACAGTTCCTTTCCCAGGGTTGTGTTGCAGGCATATCAGACATTGTTGGACCAGACGTTTGGCGGAGTCTGCGATCTTGTCATTGTGCCAAACTTTGGAGACAAGCTCGGTCATAGGGGCAGATCCTATGTGTGCAGGGGAGTGTGCCATGGTCAGTATGGGGATCAGGTATGAATCGGGTAGCAACCATTTATTCGTGTCTTTTGTCCGCCAGCAGCCTTCATCGTCTTTCAATCCCACCCGTGCCCATTCAGTCAATTCGTGTTGTGAGCTGGCCATTTGGATGTCCCTAATAGTTTCCCTAGCGTCTGTCCATTTCTCTGCTTGTGACCTGGTCACGTACATGCGTGTCGTTGTCCTATTCTCAGCTGTGGTCCGGGCAGTGATGTCGGCCAGTGCATTCCCCTGTCCAATGATGTCTGTCACCTTTTTGTGTGCTTGGCATTTTATTACTGCAAGTTGTTTGGGAAGAAGGACTGCTTCAGTTAGGGCGGAGACTAGATCTCAGTGTAAGATGGGGGTGCCGTGTGAGGTCAGGAATCCCCTCTCCTTCCATAGGAGCCCAAAATGATGAACCACCCCGAACGCATACTGGCTGTCGGTGTAAATGTTTGCTGTGGTCCCCGCTACCAGGATGCATGCTCGTGTGAGGGCAATCAGTTCTGCTGCCTGTGCAGATCGTTGTGTGATGCGGGCTGTCTCTACTACAGTTCGGGCTGTGGTAACTGCATAAGCAGCTGAGGTGGTGCCATCGGGGAGTTTGATGCCAGAACCGTCCACCCACAGCTCCCCGTCAGGGTCTGGGAAGGCTGTGTCTCTGAGGTCAACCCTACTCCTAGTCTGTTCGTCCGTGAGGGTCACACAGTCATGTACAGGGGACACATTGGGATCGTTCTCTGGTAGGGGTAACAAAGTCGCTGGGTTCAGTGTGGTGCATCTTTTCAGGGTGATGTGGGGTGCAAGCAGAGTCAGTTCGTACCCAGTCAGTCGTGCACTCGTCAGGTGTTGCGTATTAGTCTGGTTCAGGAGGGTGTCAACCGCATGGGGCACTAACACCGTGAGGGAGTTTGAGAGCACGATCCCCTCACTTTGTCGGATAGAGATAGCAGCGGCAGCTACGGCTCGAAGGCAGGCAGGCAAAGCTCTGGCTACAGGGTCAAGAGTGGCAGAGAAGTAAGCGCATGGGCGTAGCTTTGGGCCAATGGACTGGGTCAAGACAGACAAAGCACATCCCTCCCTTTCGTGAGTGTAGAGAGAGAAGGGCTTCATGTAATCGGGGGTTCCTAGGACAGGGGCCGAGCAGAGGGCATCTCTTAGTTCTATGAAGGAGGATTGGCATTCAGGGGTCCAAGGGAGTGGGAAGGGGACATCTTTAGCCAGCAGAGAAAGCAGTGGTTTCACAATGAGGCTGAAATTTGGCAACCACTGTCGGCAGAAGGAAGTGAGGCCTAGCAGTTAGCGGACTTGTTTCTGGGTCTTAGGGACTGCGGTCTCTAGAATGGTCTGGAATCGGTCGGGAGTAAGTTTCCTTCCGTCTTTGGACAAGAGGTGGCCTAGGTAAGTTACCTGGGGTTGGCAGAATTGCAACTTCTTTTTGGAGACTTTGTGGCCATTTTCCGCAAGGAAGTGCAGGAGTTGGATGGTGGCTGTGACTGCAAGTGGAGTAGTGTCGGCCGCCAAAAGGATGTCATCAACGTATTGTATCAACACCACTCCATCTGGTAACTGGACTGCGTCCAGTTGTCTTTTGAGGGCCTGACGGTAGATGCTGGGACTTTCAGTGTAGCCTTGGGGTGCTCGACAGAATCTATACGAGCGGGCTTTTAGGGTGAAGCCAAAGAGGTATCGGCTATCTGGGTGGATGGGGATAGAGAAAAAGGCGTTCTTTAGATCAATGACAGTGAAGGTGGTGGCAGTGGAAGGAATCAGAGTCAGAATAGTGGTGATGTCAGAGACCACGGGGTACTGAGGTACAACTACCTTGTTGACCTCTCGTAGGTCGATGATGAAGCGGTAGGCTTTCTCATCTCCCTCTCCTTGCTTCTTTATGATGGGTAGGATAGGGCTGTTGCAAACATTGCTAACTACTTCCTCTACCACTCCTGCATCTATCAGGGACTGAATAATCTTTACCAATGCCTTCTCGCCCTCGGGCGATATCCGATATTGTGGAAGTTTTGGGAGAATTGCGTCCTGTCGAACAGTTATGTGCACTGGGTCGATCATCATGCGTCCTATGTCCGAGTCAGTTTTGGCCCACAGATATGGAGGCAGAGTGTCAAGTAGGGACGAGTCAGCGTCAGAAATGGAAAACATGTGTCGGGAAGGACAAAGTCTGAGCAGAGCCGGGTTGTCGTACAGAAAGACCCGAACTCCATCTTGCGAACACCTAATAGTAGCTCGGAAATGTTTCAGCAAGTCAAGTCCCATAATGGCGTCAGGGGTATTGGAGGAAAGCAAAAACGTTGTGTCAGTGATGTTATTTTCTAGGTCAAAGGAGATCGGTGTGGACAAGGGGTTAGTGAAGGGCGTTCCATCGAAACCTATCGATGTTACAAGTGAGCCAGCCAAGGGTGCCCTTGGAATCAGTCATTTAGATAACGCACTACGTGTCGAGCCAGTGTCTACCAGAAATGGAGACTTCGTACCCAGGACCTTAGCGGTGACATAAGGACCTTGCTGGTCAACATTAGGCATGGGCGGAAAATCCGTTCCGCTCGCGGATTTTGCGGATTTTCGGGAAATTCGCAATCCGCGAGATTCGCGAATCTCCCGCAAAATCCGCAAATCCGCGAGCAGCGGATTTTGCTCGCACTGCTCGCACTGTTCGCGTGAGTTCGCGCCCCGCGAATAAGTGCAAAATTGCAGAAATACGATCTTAGCAAAACTGAAAGTAACTACTTACCAGGTTCAAAAGTTCAGGCTCATCATTAGTAGCCATTTCCTGTAGTGCTTCCTGAGGGGCCCCTCCAGAGTTCAGTTGCCAGTTGAAACTATTATGTGACCCTGCTCTGAACCTCTGAATAGTTACACATATGCCACAAAGGTCCTGAATTACAGCTAAGGGAGACAAGCAGGAGCCAGGCTGGAAGTTAAAATCCATTAATCAGCCCCTAATTCATTATTGTCAGTTGGGGCAGGGCAGGTGTTGTAACTAATTTTGCAACAATGAAAGCACTTAGCAAGTGCAAAAGATCACTAATCAGGGCGCACTAAGGAAGCAGGTGCCAGCTAAAAAAATATTCTGTGACACATTAATCAGCCCCAAATTAATTCAGGTCACTTGAGGCAGGGAAGGTGTGCTTTGCTTTGCCGAAAATAATGTACACTGGACAACCAGAGGGTGTGGTGATGAAACAGAGGGTGGCATGGGTGGGCCAGAGGGTGGCATGAGTAGTCAGAGAGTGGCAGTGGTGACAGAGAGTGGCAGTGATGAAGAAGAGTGTCCCAAACAGGCTGGACACGTAGAAACAACAAGTTCGCAAAACTTGCGACCCGGTGGACAAGGGGTTAGTGGAGGGCGTTCCATCGAAACCTATCGATGTTACAAGTGAGCCAGCCAAGGGTGCCCTTGGAATCAGTCATTTAGATAACGCACTACGTGTCGAGCCAGTGTCTACCAGAAATGGAGACTTCGTACCCAGGACCTTAGCGGTGACATAAGGACCTTGCTGGTCAACATAGAGCTCGACTGAATCCCTCCCTTGCCCTAGGCAGTCCTATGCGAAGTCGTGGATATCGTCGCAGTCAGACTGTTGGTACTGGTTCTGTCGGGGACGGTCAAATGTGTTTGGTCTGCCTGATCTGTCGTTATTTGTGTTATTCGTGGACCCTCATCCCTGTCCTCTATTTCTTGGTCCACCCGCTATGTCTTTGGGGTCCCTATTCTTATTCATCTCCAACAGAACCGGACACTGGGATTTCCAATGGCCGAATCCCTTGCCAAATGCACACTGGTCCTCACCAATATCCTTACGTCCAACATAGGGTACGGGAGTACGGTCTTTAGGGGGTGGGTTCCTAGGAGCATTCGTCTGGTAATTTCCCTTGTACTGCTCTCGTCCTATAGTCACCCCTTGCAACTGTGTGATCATCACCCTCTCCTTCAAGTCCTTTTTCTTTTTCTCAGTCGCCCTATCATTTTCGTTTTTCGGATGCTTATAATACTGGGCCATCTGGAGGATAGCCGCGGGTTTGGAGGCTGCCCAACTACTCTCGCTAGCCTGCAGTTTCTGAAAGACCTCCTGCGACAGACCTTTGACATAATTCTGGACAAACAGATGGTGTCCAGTTGCAGTGGTCATGTCCTGGCCGCTGTAATCGGAGAACACTGTTTCAAACCGGGAGCAGTATTCTGATACGTCTTCCTGGGGTTTCTGGCGACAGGCCGTTACTATCGACCAGTCCACCTTCTTTTCTCGGATCAGGGTTTTCACTTTCTGCACAAATTTTGTCTGGGAGTTCTATAATGGATTTTATAGGCTTCTGTCCAGGCTCTCGTTGTCTATCTATGCCATCGAGTTGTGACCAGGTATGTCCGAACAGCTCAAGGTGGTCGACTTTCCGGATTTGCTTCCACACATCAGCTGGCAGACATAACCCAAAAAACAAGTCGATGTCAGCTAGGGTCATAATCGTTGAACCTAAGGCTGTACCTAGTTCAGTATAGAAGGCAGTGGGGTTTTTCCGTAAATCGGGCAGAGATTTTCGGAACGTCAGAATATCTTGCCGATCCCATGGTTGGTAGACCCAGTTATACACTACCCTCCCTCTTGCATCTTGATGGTTAACATCATTGTGTGTTCCCTGACCTCGTGGGGGAACCCAGTAGGGAGCAGCCTCCCTTATAGGCATCCTGGTGCTAGCTTGTTCTATTCGTGGTTCGGTCGCTACAGGAGTCGTAGGTTTAGCTTCCAACCCTTGTTCAGTGAGGTGGCGGAAAACCTCAAGCGTACGCGCAAGGAGGTCCGTCACGTCACACTCGCCCTCATCCCCAATATCGACCTTTCTATACAAAGTCGTTAGGCTCTCGGGACCTTTGTCTCGGTATCGGTCCTCATACGCATTTAGGGCATGGTAACATAATCGTACGACAAAGTGCCGTCTGTAGCTCCCAGCATATGAGTTAAACATAACCATGATGTACTCCTCACTCTCTTTCCGTTCTACTAATGTCTTTACTACCTTGTCGATCCCTGCTCGCTCATCCTTGCTCAACCTGTTCATTCTCGTGGAATCTGTCTTTCGGGCCTCAGGGTCGTCTAGCATTGTTGCTTGCGCTGTATCGAGTACAAGGGGTTCGGCCGGCGCGGAGGCCATGAGGACCGAGGCCCTGGTACTACTCTCGCCTGTGCTTGGGGGTGGCGGGTGCTGTGCTAAAGGTTGGGAAGGGGCATATGGAGGGGGCATGTAGATGATTGGAGGACCTAATAAAAGATCATCGTTGGCTCGCTGTTTCAAGGGTAACTCAGGGTAGAGCGTAGAGGGTGTTCTAACAGGACACTGACTCGATGTTTCGGACTCGTGCTTCCGTTTGGCTTCCTCTCTCTCCTTTATCTCTTCCTCTAACTTCCTGGCAGCTAGGTGAGCTGCTTTTCGTAGCTCTTTCTCTAATCTGATTTTGTTTCTCTTTTTACGTTGTTCTGTTTCTTTGAGCCACATGCCGAGACTATCAAGCATAGTGGGCGTTGTCTTATTGTTTCGAAGGGCTGTTTCCAGCGCGCTTATTTTATCTTCATCGAAGGATCCTATCAGTGGCCACTGACTTTCCTGATCCTTTCTCGTATATTTATGCCATAGTTTGCTATAGGCTATGGCGATTAATCCATGCTTCATGAACATTAGGGGTGCCGTCCAGTGGAGCTGGATGGTTCATCTCTAATAAGCGGTCCGGGCTGAACCAACTACCAATCAGTGGGGAGAAGATAGGCATGACAGATTACAACGGGGGACAAAGGTCCGCACTACCTATCCTTTCACTACTTGCAAAGACTAGACAGAATATTTCTATTCTACATTATTTGCAAACAGAGAATATCTCAAAGAACCAATTTCGAACAGTCAATGTTTGGACAATCAAACAATCAGTGGGGAGAAAGAATAGGCACAACGGGTTACAACGGGGGACAAAAGTCTGCGTTACCTACCCCTCACTATCTGCAAAGGAAGAGAGAATATTTCTATTCTTCCTCGTTTGTAGACAGAGAGAATCTCAAAAGAACAAACCTCGAACAATCAATGTTCAGGCAATCAATCAATCAGTGGGGGAGAGAAATAGGCATGACGGGTTAAAACGGGGGACAAAAGTCCGCGTTACCTACCTTTCACTATCTGCAAAGGAAGAGAGAATCTTTCTATTCTTCCCCGTTTGCAGACAGGGAATATCTCCAAAAAGAACCAACAATCGAAGAGTAATACTAGTATTTTCCAAACAATCAAACAATCATTTCGCAATTTGTCGTGTTACACGACCTTACCCGGACCGCATGGACAGTTTCTTGTCTTCCGCATCCAGCGCCCGATCGTCCTCTATTCTTCGTGACTGTTGCGGCACTCCTGATGGTTCCCAGTCAGGACCGTAGATCACTCGAGAGAGGTCTGCTCGGAACCGGTGAAGTTCGGATGACCGGCTGTCAGACGAGGGTCTATCGGACAGGAGCTCTCCCGATCGTTGCAGTCGTTCACTCTGTCGTCAGGACCTCTCCCACTGGATCCACGTGTCACTGATGGGCCCCACGTTTGGGACACCAATTGTAGAAAAAGGGTAGGGTCGATGTCGACCGAGAACCTTTTTAAGTATTGCCCGGCGCTAACCGCCTCTCATACCACTCGAATCTATCAAACAAAGAGGCAGGCGCTGGAGACTGGAAGGCAGGAAACAGGAGTTTATTCCGACGGAGCAGAACACATCAAATCAGACAACAGGGTATCTTCTCGGGGTGCTCTAACCGCATCTCTGAGGCCTGGCCTCTTATACACAGGTTTATGGCTTTATTGCATAAAACACATCCTTGCCAACACTTTGATGTACGGAAAAACATCCACGGAATCCCCGCTTCAAGCCCGTTCCCACACACATTTACAGAAGAAGTCCCCACCCCGGTCACAACAGGTGATGATTGTCACGCAGCTGGGCATTCCGCCGATTCCCGGAATGCATGTGGTTGATCGGATCTCATGGGGTGGGGGCTTTGATCTGTTGTGGATCCTTTGGTGGGGGAAGCTTCCTTCTGTATGGGGGCAATAAATAGCATCCGCAAGGCCAGGTGGCGGCCTGGGAATGAGCAAGACAATCGGGCACAGAGGAAAGGGGGTTTATCAAAGGATACGGGATCATGAAAGGAATGGAAGGAGGTGTTGAGCTGGGAACAGGATGGGGTTCCGAGGCAGGGTTGCACTGAAGGGAGTTTTATGGCCCAAGCATGTGAGAGCGGGGGCTGTCAGCGTGCGGGGGATGCTTGCGGGGTTAGGAGAGAGAGAGAGAGAGACGCGCTGGCTATCGGCAGTGGGCAGAGAGGCCGTGGCATTCAAAATGGCTGCCACTTACGCGCACGAATAAGCCTAAAAAGGGACAAGATGGCGCCGATAATGTTGATGTCGCAAACTAGATTTTAACAAAAGAAGGTACCATGTATAAAAAGAGGACCCCCAGGCCCACTCTTCATTACACTTTGGGACATATGGATGCAGCGGAAGAAGATGGCCTGCTGTGCTGTTTTGCTGCTTAAGGTCTGCCACTCTGCTGCCCTCACACTCTTCTGATCTATGGCCTACTGCCCTGCTTGCTGAGAAGAAAGGCTGGTCCTGCACTCTTCATCCCAGGCTAAAGTGACTCCAAGGGTCAGCAGACTGACATCCATCTTTGAGCTACGAGGACATAAGCTCCAGAGGCTCCCTGCAACTGAACAGCTGACCTGCTGCCTTGGATGTGCAACTGGACCTACAATTGGAACTGCCTGAGCTCTGCTGGCCTCTGCTGGAGTGAGTTCCTGACCCCCAAGATATGCTCCACAGGCTTTGGACTGTTGATGTGGCCTTAGTTGAGCTTCTCTCTAAAGAAAATGAGAAATCCTAAAGCTTTGGGATCTTCGTAAACTCAAACATGCCCATTTGAGCCAAGGTCTTGCCGCCCGCTAACAAGAAGTTCCAGTGAACCCGATTCATCGCGCCTCAGTGACTGCCAACAATCCCAGGATGTGCAAGATCTGCACTTCACATTATAGCATGGACAGCTTGCGGTGACTGCCAACAAGAAGTTCCAGCAACGGCCATCCGCAATGCACCCAGGATCTTCGTGCTAAAGCGACGACCATCTGTGCTGCCAAGCCTGCACTTTGCACTACTTCTACGACCACCCGTGGCACTCTCCCTGCCCTTCCACTGCAAAGTAAACTCTTCGATCTGGACTTTGAAGGTAACTCTTTAATCAGGACTTACCTGATCTATGAATCCGGCTTGCCCTCCATCGCAGTCAGCCTGAATGTGTAACTTTTACCCTTTCCTGCCTGACCAGATAACCCTAAGTGGCGTTTGGTGCTTTACCTACCCAAAATCTTTAAAATTGCATATCTCCAGTTCAACTGATTGGAGTTTTATTTTTTTTGTGGCAAATCATTTATTAAAATGTACTCTGTTTTTCTAAATTGGTGTGGGGTTTTTCTTGTGTTTTGTTTCACTTTATTACTGTTTGTGTACTACATAAATACTTTACACTTTGCCTCTAAATTAAGCCTGACTGCATTTGTGCCACACTACCAGAGGGTTAAACACAGGTCACTTAAGTGAATTTTATGGTTCACCCTGATGGGGATTTTGTCTGTTGTTTGAATAGGGGCACCCACCCTTCAACCAACAACACAATTTCACACACCCTCCATTTCTGTACTGGAAAATGTTCAGGCAATCCATCCATCACTTTTTTTGTATCCTTCACAATTTAATTGAGAGCACATCGGGTTTCCCTATGAAATGAGTCTATGTTTAGGAAAAGGGTGTTAAATGTCCCTCCAGACAAATTCAAGCTAAAGGGCCTCTTCCCTACTGGTGTGAAGTGTGACTTTGGACCAGGGACGTTTTGTATGTCTGCATGAGTACAGGCATACAGTAAGTAAGAAATTGGATTTATTTCCATACTTTTTATAAGATTTTATTAAACAAAAAAGCAGGTTACAGGAAGATCAGAATGCTGGGCTGTATAAAGAACATGTTTTTAAAAATGTAATGAGGCAAACTTTCTTTTGAGCCACAGGTGAGAAGATTCTCTGGGACTCCTGAGTGCCAGGCCAGCTCCATACTTATCGCAAATGCTGATGTTTGGGAGGGCAGTTGTTGGGGCTAGAGCTGTGTGAAATCCAAATCATTTGGTTTTGCATAATTACGTGACATTTTGGAAACATAATGTGAAATTATGCATAGCCAAGTAAAATGCAAAACCGACATTTGCACTTTATATTAGAGTGAAATGTATCGTACAATTTTCACACAAAAAACACACATGCTTCGTACACATCAGCCACTCGTGTTCTGGTCATTCGCGTGTTCCCATGCACTTGTGCTAAGTTTTTGCTGCAAAGGTGCATAATGACATGGTGTGGCATAATAGCTTGATTTAGGGTATTTCACCCAGTCCGAACCTGGATCCATCAGACTCAAGGAAGGAAGGCAAAGGTGGGTCCCTGCTGTCATGGCTACCAGCCCAGTGGGACCCTTCTCCATTGTCCCTTTTCATAGAAAATGCCCACCCACTTACACCTGTGGAATTTCTTCTGTGTGGACAATCCTCTGCTGCATTCTGGGAAAGTTCTGAAAATCCCAACGTCGGCAGGAGGATGCCTGAGGCCTCTGTGACTCAAAGTAGGTGTTGTAAACATCCACCTGAGTAGGTATCAGCCTCCTCATCCTGGGATTTACAGCCTCGTTATGAATCAGGAACCAAGTATGTGTGTATTTGTCAACATGCTCCATGCAACCGGCTATTGTGATCTGAAGTTTCTCTTCAGGAATTTTTTTTGGCACCGGGTAAACGCTATTTGTCATCCCAGTGCCTTTTCTGGAGCCAGGTTACCTCACTTCAGGGCTTAATTTGTAAAACAAAAGAGCGCCGGGGCTCTCGTCAGGAGGCCACTGCTTGAACCACACATCGCCCCTGCCATGCTGCCAATGACAGTAACAACACAACTACTAACCCTCACACTCCTATACGAGTGACAATTTGGACTATTCCCACCCCCCAAAGCTTTAAGAAAGGCGTGGGCAGTAGGTATTAGTTGTTTTTACTGCATATTGAATTAATCATTAAAATCTCTATATTAGCTTGACTGTGGCAGACTGTCACGAGTGCTGGTGTTGACAACTAAGTGCAACTGGCTCAAATTAAGCACTGACTCACTTTCCTCCTTGAATGGAACGTGCAGGTCCAACCAGGGATGTCTCCACTGCCCCACACACCGGAAGTGCCCTTGTTGCTCCAGGGCCACAGAGACCTCTTCGTATAAAGATATCCCTGAGGGTGCCTGGTATCTTGTAACTCACTGTGGCTGTGTGTAATCATGTGTGACTCGTTGACTGTTCCTCAGAATGAAACACTTACTACACCCAACTGTTTGTATCCTCTAAAGCTGTAGAACCTGCTACGCTTAGGATATATTTCTTCACCATTGTGCAATCAACGGGTGTGATTTCAGTGCAGCTTCAAAGTACACAGTGTATTTTGCTTGTGTCTCCCGCACACAATGATGCGGTGGATTTTACTGATAATGCTGACAAAGTGTTTGTAACTGTTTGATAACATCCCTCTCTGGGCCGGTGGAAGCAGCCATGTGGCCGAGCTGTGGGTCAATGTCTGATGAAAGTCTGAGGCCGTGGGCAGTGACCCAGGATCCCACCATCTGCCCTAAAAGCCATGCCCTGAGGGTCTTCGTCCTATCAGTGGTGACCCGCAGAGCACTGCCCGCTTGCTGGTTGTGCGGTAATTAGTGAGACCCTGTTCCAGTGACTTTCCCCGTCCTCTGCTCCTCTTGTCTGGTGAGGATGGGCCAGAAAGGATGGCCCTGTGACTCCACTGCCTTGGAGCTGGTCAAGCCTCAGACAGTTCAGCCCTTGGGTCCCTGAGGTCTGGTCCACTCTCTAGGGCGGGGGGTGCTCTCTCCTGCCTGGGGTCCTTCCACATGGGGACCTTTGTTTATTCCTATCACGACCCCACATAGAAGCCCGGCACGCAGCCCCTCGCGCTCAGCTCTAGCTGGAGAGCTTTAGATCACTGATGCACTCACTCATCAGCCACTGTCCTGCCTGGACAGAATGACATCCCAGCAGACCCTGTCACTCCCTCTGAACTCAGCCCCAGGCACAGTGAACACCCTCATCCTTCCTCCCTGGCAGGAGATAGAATGACATGTCTCCTCCTGGACCCCCCAAACACAGGGGAGAGGACAACTCATCAGCATTTGCCTCTTTTCCTCCTGACCCCTGCAGCGCCTAGAAGTGGCGATGGAAATATCTGAGAGTATAAATGATATTGCAGTGAATACCTCAATGTTACTAGTCAAAGAGCTCAGGTATATTTACTCTTCTTCTCAATATATCTCCCTGTGCCTCTGTGCCCTGCAAGCAGTGGCGTGTCATTTCCAATACTCTGTAAAGCGCCCGCTGCACCCGGGGCTAGGTCGGCACTATATAAATACCCCAATAAAAGTTGGGCAGAATTTTCAATATAATTTGCCACTAGGTGGCTCACAATCTTTTTACCTAACATGTATTAGTAAAGCTCACTTTTACCCCCAAGTGGTTTCTTGGCACTACGTACCAAATTCCTGTGATCTAGCTCAATGGAACTCATTTGAGGAATCTCATGAGAATAAAAGGCTGAGAGGCGCCGTCGAGCTTCACACCCATGACTGGTATCACACAGAGATGCCTGAAGTAAATTCAGTAGTCCACTAGACCATCACACTCTCTGGACTAGGACCCGAGGTGTTATTCGTTGAGAGAGACAAACTGTTCCTTATTAACATGTGATTCCTGATACAATTTATTTGAGAGCCTTTGGTGTTTCCTATGAAATTCAGTCCCTGTTTAGGGAAAAGGTGTTAAATGTCCCCCCCCCCCCCCCCCCCCCCCCGAGAAATTCAAGATATAGGGCCCTTCCCTACAGGTGTGAAAGGTGTCTTTGGACAAGGACATGTTTTGTAGGACCGCAAGAGTACAGTACCTCTCAGCAAGAGGGAATAGTAACAAGTAAGGGAGTAGGGATGGGCTACAGTGCCCCTACTAAGAGCTCTCCCAAAAAGCAACGTGGAACCAGTCAGACTTGGCAAAAATTAATTAGAAATTAAATATTACTTTGCACAGGGACTTGTTGGTTCCAGCCTGAGGGTATTTGTAGAAAACTAGAGCAACTTTGTGTATTTCAAAGTACAGGAGCCAGTAACATTGGTCAAAACATGATGTTATAAACTCCCACTACCTTTTAACACCTGTAACTTCTTCTTTCTCATTTTGTTCAATTGCAGCCCCTCGTTCTATCTAATCTCTGCTTCCCTCTTTATGTTCCTCTGGAATCTGGACAAAATGTAAAGTTGTTAAATATCAGGAGACAGAAATATCATAAATAAAAAAAAATTTCAGTAGCGGCTCCTGGAGGGAGTGCAACGGGGCGGTGAGGCGGGGCGGGGGATGGGCAGGGAGTAAACTCCGGCTCACGAATGACTGGAGTAATGTAAACAAATAAATAAATCAATAAAACTAATTTCATTGTGCGTGCTGAAACGTCAAACGCCCCTCCACACTGCCCCGCAGCTCTCCCTTCAGGAGCCACTACTGATCGTGATACAAAAATATTGTTGTCAAGAATATCGTTTATTTAGGTAAGTAATATAGTTTTAAAGAATATCATTGTTTTTAAGATCGTTTTTAGTAATATAGTTGTAAAAAATGTATTGTTTTTAATTATTTTTATATAAGTTTTAGATTATATATTAATATTATGTGCTACTATTGTTTGCTAATTGTTATACTTTAAAAAAAATACAGTTTGTAATTTTAAGTGATTTTGAATGTTTTATATAACTATTAGTAGTAATTTACAGTTTGGCACTTGGTTATCGGTTTTGTAGGAGGATAGAGTGGGAAGTTAATTAAGTTATAATTAATAAATTAATAATTGTGTAATTAAATATGTGATTGATATTAATAATGTAAATTATGTAATAGTGATTTATGTTACTTATATTTTAGGTGTGGGTTGATAGGTTTGTAGGGGTATAGGTGTGAACTGAATTAAGTAATAACTAAAAAATACTGTAATAATATTTTTAAACAGTAAATAATTATTAACATTATTTTTTAAATAGTAAATAGTCAATATTAAAATAGTAAATGCTGATTTGTAATTGGGTAGTAATTATTTAATTGATTATTAATTATACACATGTTTTCATTGTTTTTTCTCTTTTCAATAAATATATGTGTATATATATTTCTTATGTAAATAAATAATGTTTATATTAAGAGTTTAATATGTTTTTTTAATTTACAGGGTTATTCAAACATGTAACGTGCTTGAAATGAAGTACTTTTCCTGCTGTTGCTGAGAGTGGAGTGGGAATAGTACATTTCACCCCTCCAAAGTCCAACCATTTCCCTACTGTTGCACAGACTGGAGTGGGAATAGTACATTTTATCCATCTGACGTCCAACACTTTCCCTACTATTGTGCTGTTTGGAGTGGGAAGAGTACATTTAACCCTTCAGAGTGGAACACTTTCCCTACCATTGAACAGGCTGGAGTGGGAATTGTAAATTTTACCTCTCCAAAGACCAGCTCTTTCCTTACTATTGCGCTGTTTGGAGTGGGAATAGTACATTTAAGCTCTCTGAAGTCCAACACTTTAGCTACTGTTACTTAGACATGAGTAAGAACAGTAAAGTTTACCTCTCCAAACTCCAACATTGCATACTGTTAAGCTGACTGGAGTGGCAATAGTAAACTTAACCCCTCTAAAATCTAATGCTTCCCCTACTGTTTCTTAGACTGGAGTGGTAATAATAAATGTAACCCCTCCTAAGTCCAACGCTATCCCTAATGTTGAATAGACTGGAGTGGGAATACTAAATCTAACCCGTCCAAAGTTCAACACTTTTCCAACTCTTTTGCAGTGTGGAGTGAGAATAATAAATCTATCCACTTCTAAGTCCAACACTTTCTCTACTGTTGCACTGTTTAGAGTGAGAATAAGGAATGTAGCCCCTCAAAATCCAACAGATTCCATACTGTTGCTTAAACTGGAAAGAGAATAGAATATCTAATATTCCCAAACTCCAATACATTTCTATTATTGGTTACATATTTTTGTCTTTATTTTTATTCATTGCCTATTATTTTTTTACATTTTTTATTTGTATAATGTTTTTAACATTGTTTTTTATGGTTTTTAATATTTATATTTGGTAAAAATATTTTGAAATTGAATTGTTAATAGTTTTTTACATTTTGTTTAAATATATTTTTAGATATATGTAGATAGATAGATAGTAGACAGATAGACACATACATTTAACATAATGTAACATATATCTTTTTAATAATTGTGTAACACTACATAAATATATATTTACATATAATGAGCCTGATTTCAATGTCGGGCGGACACCGACTTGGTCCTAGGACTGACCAACACCCGGTCGAGGGTCCCAACTGGCCCATTAAAATGTGATATGTGTGAGTGAGTTAGGGGTATCTCCGAGTGGTTGTGGGACATGCCTAAGTGGGTCAGTGGTAAAACCAAGTGATTCAGTGGTATGTGTGAGTGATTCAGGGGTATATGTAAGTTATTCGGCCGTATGTCCAAATGATTTGTGTGAGTTATTCATGGACATGCCAAACTGATTCAGGGGTATGTATGAGTGAGTTAGGGGACCGGCTGCGGTCGTAGCTGCATGACCTAGATAATCCTGAGGTGCCTTTTCTTTGATGAATGTGTGACTACAAAACGACACCATCCCAAAACAGGATGACCCTTGATGCACTAGAGGAAAATCTTCTGGAAACAAAGAACCAAGACAGGTGAGATCATTAGGCCTCACGAGTGTGCATGGTGTGCATTCACAAGCAAGGGAAGGGACATTCATGAGACAGCCCTCCCGAAGGCCCCAGACTGGATTGGGCTCACAGCGAGGGCCGAAACATGTTGGCATCAAGACAAGGGTATATCATTGAATAATTGTATTCAATAGAACCCACTAATTTCACGTTTTTATACATACCCCAGGTACCCTACTAATAAAGTAAAACCTGTGGGTATACCTTGAGGTATTTTTAATACATTACGTTTCTGGGTCGCTGCTTATTCAGTTTGCTTTATCTAAGAACTCCTATTTCAAACTATAGTTGAGTCAGCCCTAGTTCCGTCTTACCAGGGTGTGGATAAGAGGCGATGATAAAGCATGTCACGATAAGTGAAGTGAGTAAGGCGTCTACTTCAAAATCTTTGGATACCCCCTTAAGAGTAAGAACTGAGCAGAGGTGACACCTGACATCCTGATATAATAGGGAAGCAAATGTATTCCAATAAGAATCTCTGAGTAATCAGTTACTCATGTGAGTTTTGACAGTTGGAGAGTTCAAGTGATTCCACTATCTCTCACTCTCCGTTAGTGATAACAATGAGTTAGTGGTATCTCTTAGTGAATTATGGTATGTGTGAGTGATTCAGGGATAGGTCTGTTTGATTCAGGGGTCTAACCGAGTGATTCAGGGGAATGTGTGAGTGATCCTGGGGTGTGTGTGAGTGATTCAGGGGTATGTGTGAGTGATTCAGGGGTATGTGTGAGTGATTCAGGGGTTTGTGTGACTGATTCAAGGGTATATGTGGAGTCCATTTCCATGTTCCTTCTCATTGGATCACAAAAAGTGTAAGCTGAGTTAGATAAACTTCGATATTCCAAAGCTTTAAGGGGAGCCCGGGTTGTCCTTCCTCTCTCTTTCAGGGCCCTGGGACCTATAGAGGTAATATTTTAGCCCCCCCCCTGCTGACAAGGATGTACTTATGCTGCTATGCGTTTCCAGAGGCCTGATCCGGAGTGCCTGTGCTGTATGTATGTGCCAAGAGTGCCAGTCTTTAGGTGGTTGGGGGGAGGGTTGGGTTTATCTGCTTGGATTCCAGCTCCGCCTTCGGTCCTGAGAGGCGTGTTTGTGTTCACAGATAAACCTGAACTGGACACAGCATTGATGCACCACACTCAGAAACTCAGATGTATGTCTGTTTTACAGCTTTATTGACAAAACAAGGCACACAACATATGGATGAACAGTGATTTGAAAAGATATGGACAACAAAAGTATACTAACAGACAGATATGTTCACATAAATAAATATTTTAAAACAGTACCATTGCAAGTGATTCACAAGAAAAACATCTTCATGACAAAATTAAATAGTGTAAAAAGTTAGACAATAAATTATTTGTTCCACTGCAGTGGCATTGCCACATTGATAGGTTCACCGTGTACATCTTAAAGCATCTCTCTTCGTCTCTGTGCCTTCTTCACATTTATAATTCACAGTACGACCTACACTCAGTGCTCCCAAAAGGGGCGGGGGGACCCTACACAGAGTGGAAGGACACAGTCTCTCTGCCCACCAGATGCCTTCATCTATCCCCAATCGATCGTGGTGAGAGACGGGGTACAAACCAAAGCCATTATTGATTTAAAACATCCTATCCCCTTAAGGTAAGTGTCCCTGTGAAGGTGGAAAGGTAGGTCTGAGGACTATCAAGACACAGACACATCATAGCATCAAAGTCCGCTTTACAGGCGTGATCGCGCACTCAAATACATTTCTATTATTTATTTCCATTAGTAAGCTTTAGTGCAAGAGACAAATGTTTCAATAAATATTCAAAAACTTTGAGCTAGAATAAATACAAAAAATAAGGTCACCCTCTCAAGTGCACCTCCTTGATAACCCCTCAATCAGAGGAGTCCATACATAAGAGCTGCCGCTCAGCCTGTGGAGACGACTCTACTCATATTGCCCCCTGTGAGTCCACCAGGAGAGTCCATAGACACAGAGTCCTTCATGTACCAAAATAAATAGAATTCATCATTGATGCCTGCATCAGATTTGAACTATAACAAATGATTATAAATAACATTATTAACAAAAACACACTATAGGATCAGACATTATAAAATATTTCACATTCTGTACAAAATGTCGGCGTCTCGTACCGCGCATGGACTGGGGGAGCCTTCTCCAGAAGACATCGTCAACGACACTGACGGTGATCACCCTGAGAACCAGGAAGGTTGGAGGACGCGATCCCCCCATGTGAGTAGGATATATTACAAAAATAGACTTTTTTCCAAATGTTCTCAGAAATTTCAAACACTGTTGGCCCTAGTCACGCAGGTACGGGAAATCTTTCTCCATGGGACCGTATTATATGGAGACATATATCCCTTTAAATGACAGCCAGGCAATAAGGTTCTGATATGGCTATTTCAAAACTGGAAAATGCAAAACGACATTGGCTTAAGTTGAGAATTGATACTCTGCTGATGTGGTTATCTGGAAACAACTGGCTTAACGATGTTCAATGCGTGTCCGCGCATCCTCATGCCAGCGTGTTCTTCACCTGCTCAAATGTCTGCATGACACTGGCAGTGGGCACGCAGCCCTCCCTAACGATGGTCAGGATGCCTGTGAAGAAAGAAGTACAGTGTCAGCAGATAAAGACCACTGAGCATCAACCAATGGAGACAAGTGAGCTGGTTGGGAAAGGATGGGTATCACCCTCCTAGGATGTGAAAGGGCTCTCAATCATCAGCCCTGTCTTCTTCCTTCTTGCAGAGAAGAGAAGAGACTTTTTATGGTGAGAGGTGGAATCATGACTAGATCTGTGCAAAACTGAAATTACGCGTGCAAAATTTATGACATTTTGCACAACTAGAAAGACACTAGTTCATGCACAAAATATCTTGTCAAGAGGCAGTTTCTGTAGAACCAGTCTCCTGCTAATACCGCACATTCATTTTATATGAGGTAACCCCTCACAGAAAATTCACGAGATACTGGCAAACCCCATTTCACAAAAGTGACTCTGTATCATGAGACGAATTAGAGTCCGGGGAACAGTAATGGGATAGAACTAAGCACCAGCACTAGACTCACCTTCATCTATCTTCAGGCAGTTCACCACGGTGGAGCCCACCAACTCGTTGGAGTCCCCATCGCACAGCACTCCCTCCAACTTGTGACTCAAACGCCTGTCGCAAAGATGGAGAGAAACACAGACCTCTGTATGAGCTCTTGTAATAGGAATTGCCAAAGAACATCTGCCAGCTCTGATCATCAACATGAGGAGAGTCTACAATGAGCCCAGCAAATGTAACTGCACCCAAACACATTAAAAGTGGATGACAAATTGGGTAATTTAGAGAATGAAAGCCATGTGTGAGTAAACATTAGCTGCACACACTCCAATCCACCAGGTTGGACTGGTCTGTTCTTGGAACAGAGAAATATAATAAATACGAGGATGTCTATCATTAGATGGGGAGTAATAAAGAACTTTTTACAATTTCATTACCCAGTTATCTATGAATACATGCACTCTAAATCACGGATGTGGTTCAACACTGCAGTTTATTACAAACTAGATTACACATCGGTTTATATCAGTTGACGTTTACAGTCTGCTCTGCTATTCACATGTCAGTCAGAAGACTAATCAATTCTCATGAGATCCATTCCCTTCCCAACTCCTCCATGGCTCTCACCTCATCTCCCAGCAAGCAACCAACCCACAGCCAATCCCACACTCTGCTTTCAGCGCCTCTGTCTTGAACGGATACTTACGAGGTGACCATGTCATGAGGGGTGCTGTCACTCTCCCCGCTTGGGTTGGCGGAGGTGATAGCCAGGGGGCCGGTCATGTCCGTAAGGTGTGCGCAGATACTATGGTCTGGCACTCGGATCATAATGGAGTCCTTGGTGCCCACAATGTCATATGCCAGTCCGACCCCTGGAAAGAGAGACAACAAAGCATCTTTTAGCAGCAGTTCAGACTCAAGTGAATGAGTGGTCATTGGTTGACTGACTATATTTATACAGAGCACTCCGCACAGAGCTTGCCTCTAGGCTCTGGTGACAGCGGATCGTAGAGCTGGATTGGTCATGATCAAGACTTTCCTCAGCTGGCTGAGGTGCATCTGAGAAGCCATGTGGGTGTATGAGCCGTGGTCTACAGATCAGACTAGACGAGGGCGGGAGACACCATGGACCACTGATCTGGGAGTACAAGAGCGGGGTGAGATGAGGGGTGTGCGCTAGTCTTCATGGTTACATTGGTCATGGTATGAGGAAGTAGAAGCCGGCTGAAATGAGGGTCTCCTGCAAAGCAGCAGGGGGTTTATGGGCTGTGGTTTAAGGATGCAGGAGTTAAGTGAGGCAAGGGTTTATCAATAACAAGAGTGTTTACGGACCATGACCTAGAAATGCAGGTGCCAGGTGAAAGAAAGTGGTGTAGAAACCTTGGAGGTGCACTAGAGTAGGGTCCAGCATTGCATGATAATGGCCATGGGGCGGGTGGATAGACCCTAGACTAAGATCATAGGAGGAAGATGATATGAAAATGTCTCATTAGAGTGGGGTGCATCACCAATGATACAGGGAGCTGAGAGAGAAGCACTTCTGTGGACAATTTGAGGGTCTACAGAATGTGGACACTTTTTTGGTATGCCAAGAGAGATGAGGGTCTGGAGAATCCATGTGATTGTACGCACCATATTCTATGGATTCAGGAGCAGGTTGAGATGAGGCTCTGTACACAAGAAGGGGTGCATTGGACTACGGTTGAGTGAATCAGGTAGTGGGGGAAGAGCACATAAAGTGATGGATGGAATGCCTGTGAGGTAAGGAGTTCTTGAGAGTATTGTGCTCCAAGAAACATGAGCTAGGTATGCTACAGTCATATCAGATGAGGCTTTATGTGGGAGCTTGAATCATTGTTTGCAAATGGGGTGAAGTAAGAAAAGGATCTATAGACACCATGAAGGTGTATGACACTGGTGAGCGCATAAGTGCATTAGATCAATCGTTGGGATAGCAAAGCACTTTGTGTATGGAAGTGGAGCAGTAATTGGTCCTGAAATATGCCCCACACAGTTCTATTTCATGACTCTACCCCTAAGCCGCAAGTCGCTAGAGTAGGAAATCCACACAGAGCTTCCTCTAGGAAGATGGCAGAGATGATACTCACCCAACCTCTTGAGCCACTCTCCTTTCTGAACGATGCAGCTGATGCCCCCGGGGTAGACATTCTCCATGAAGTCCCACAGGAGAGGGCTAAATGGGGGCTTCACGTTCCGCAGCTGGCCGAGGTGGGAGATGCAGATACAGATGGGCTTCTCCAAGGGTCAGTCCTAAAGCAGAGAAGAGAGAAGCAGAGGGGGTGTTTAGATGGATCAGCATGAGGAGAGGGACCGCTCTGCTGCTGAAGCATCAAAACACAAGACCTGGGAAGGGATCAGGGGGCAACTGTGACACTTGATCAATAGTACAAACTTCTTCTAGAATGCTACAGTCCCCGGTCTGTAAACAGGACACAGAGTATTGTCAGCCAAGCAATAGCTCATTTATACATGACAAGGAGTGGACTAAGCTCTAAAAAAGTCAAACATTAGAGTTAAAAGTGCATTCAGAGTAGCCTAAGCCGAGCCACTGAGAATTAGTGTGTGCTTTGTATTGATCTAAGTGTCTCTAGATTCTGATGACCATAACACTTTGGGAGATCACTGAGGGGACATTTATTATATTACAAGGAACAGTGAACATTTGGACCTTGTATGGAAAGGTAAGGGGCCTCTTTGTTTGCTTGTGAATGCGAATCTTGGTTTTCACAATCATTGAAGATGGTTTGTTCTTTCCTGATCTTTTAGTAGACACTCGATTTCATTTTTCTGACAACATTACTGGGACAAGTCAAGTCATACTTTGCACAGTTTTCCACTGACAACCATAGGAGTGATTTTTGAATCGACAATTGAGGCTGGTTTTGAGACCTTAAATTAATAGTAGGGCCTTCGCAATCGGAGCTTTTTGCAGAGACTTAATTTAGCTGTTCTCAGCGATCACCTTAAAGTAGCTGTAGAGCATATAAATACAAGACCAGCCCATCACTAAAGTCAACATTAAACCTGGGTGCTACTCCTCCCAGCTCCCTGGTCTTGGAGAGGATGATATGCTCTTTAGTCATACAATTGTCTAGCGACTGAGAGACGGTGCGGTCTTTTCAGGTTTGGAAGCACGATGGCCTTTTGATGAATGTGTGACTTAAGAGGACACTGTCCCCTTCCAGACCAAGGGCTGGGATCCCCTAAGTTAGGGTGTAATGTACCTATATACAATTTGGATTCACCTGGGTTTTTGGTTTCACCAGGTTTTGCATTTGGCATATTGGCCAGTCCAATAGGGATCCTTGGCCCTGAAGAATACCCAAGACCTATATAGACTAACTATAGGGGCAGAAACATGTTGGCTTAGAGAGCTGGTTTGAGCCATTGCTCTCACTTACCATGTCATTGATGTTTTTAGATATACCTGAGGTTCCCAATATTAAAGGTGATATACTGGGGTACTCCAATGCATTTTTGAATTATCTGGATCACGACATCTGTCCACTAAATCTTTATCTACAAACTCCCTCTTTCGTTCGAGTCCACCAGGAGTTCCAGTCCGCCCTCGTGGCACTGTCCTACCAGGGTGGAGAGAGGTTGTGGATGGTGATGTGTGACACAAACTGTGTGTGAGGCTTCCTCTGCCTAAATATTTGTCTTTCCACATGATCTGACAGAATTCCTGTGACGTCCACATTGGGCTTGGACTTGAATTCGCAAATAGGAGAAGAAATCCTCCTTTAACTTGAGCTACCATACCTTTTTGGGTTGTAGCTTTTAGTTTAGGGAGGACATATGCTGGTCTTATCTCCCCTTCTCTATTTACATGTCAATAGTAATGAGAAGATTCTCTGGAAAGAATGAGGCTTGATAATACCCTGGCCATGCGTGCTCTTAGATGCAACAAAGGCTGAAACAAAACAAAAGCAAGAAAGAGATCACCAAGCTAATCACTTGGTTTGACAAAAAGTGTCCATCAACATAGCAATGACAAAGTCAAAAGGCTTCACGTTTGTACAGTTTAAGGGATCTTAACACTCTGTGTGCTGTGGTGCATGCCTACCTTGATGGTGTAAATCTTCTGGATGGCCTGAGGGTGTTTGCAGGAGGCTGCCAGGGCATACACTGTGTCCGTGGGGACCCCACACACCCCACCATCATCCAGCAGGGCGGCGATGGTCCTGAGACTGCTGGTGCGGCGGGAATCAGGACACACGCAGGAGCTGGACACTTCAACTTCCTCCTTGGGCTTCGTTTCCTAAAAGGATGCAGAGAAAAGACAGACTGAAGCAGCGTCTTCCACAGCTCCAATGCAGGATACACACACACACCTGGAGTACTGTCCCCCGGTGGGCTCTGTCAGGTACAGTGGGGGAGGGCACCGTCCCTCGGGTGTGCTCTGTCAGGTACAGACAGTGGGGCAGGGTACTGTCCCCCGGTGGGCTCTGTCAGGTACAGTGGGGGAGGGCACCGTCCCTCGGGTGTGCTCTGTCAGGTACAGACAGTGGGGAGGGCACCGTCCCTGGGTAGGCTCTGTCAGGTACAGACAGTGGGGCAGGGCACCGTCCCCGGGTGCGCTCTATCAGGTACAGTGGGGCAGGGCACCGTCCCTGGGTGGGCTCTATCAGGGACAGACAGTGAGACAGTGGGGAGGGCACCGTCCCTGGGTGGGCTCTATCAGGGACAGACAGTGGGGAGGGCACCTTCCCCGGGTGGGCTCTATCAGCGACAGACAGTGGGGAGGGCACCGTCCCTGAGTGGGCTCTGTCAGGTACAGACAGTGGGGAGGGCACCATCCCTGGGTGGGCTCTGTCAGGTACAGACAGTGGGGAGGGCACCGTCCCTGGGTGGGCTCTGTCAGGTACAGACAGTGGGGAGGGCACCGTCCCCGGGTAGGCTCTGTCAGGAACAGACAGTGGGGAGGGCACCGTCCCTGGGTGGGCTCTGTCAGGTACAGACAGTGGGGCAGGGTACTGTCCCCGGGTGGGCTCTGTCAGGAACAGACAGTGGGGAGGGCACCGTCCCTCGGGTGTGCACTGTCAGGTACAGACAGTGGGGAGGGCAACGTCCCTGGGTGGGCTCTGTCAGGTACAGACAGTGGGGCAGGGCACCGTCCCCGGGTGCGCTCTATCAGGAACAGACAGTGGGGAGGGCACCGTCCCTCGGGTGTGCACTGTCAGGTACAGACAGTGGGGAGGGCACCGTCCCTGGGTGGGCTCTATCAGGGACAGACAGTGGGGAGGGCACCGTCCCTCGGGTGTGCTCTGTCAGGTACAGACAGTGGGGAGGGCACCGTCCCTCGGGTGTGCTCTGTCAGGTATAGACAGTGGGGCAGGGTACTGTCCCCGGGTGGGCTCTGTCAGGTACAGACAGTGGGGAGGGCACCGTCCCTGGGTGGGCTCTGTCAGGTACAGACAGTGGGGAGGGCACCATCCCTGGGTGGGCTCTGTCAGGTACAGACAGTGGGGAGGGCACCGTCCCTGGGTGGGCTCTGTCAGGTACAGACAGTGGGGAGGGCACCGTCCCTGGGTGGGCTCTGTCAGGTACAGACAGTGGGGAGGGCACCGTCCCCGGGTAGGCTCTGTCAGGAACAGACAGTGGGGAGGGCACCGTCCCTGGGTGGGCTGTGTCAGGTACAGACAGTGGGGAGGGCACCGTCCCCGGGTAGGCTCTGTCAGGAACAGACAGTGGGGAGGGCACCGTCCCTGGGTGGGCTCTGTCAGGTACAGACAGTGGGGAGGGCACCGTCCCTGGGTGGGCTCTGTCAGGTACAGACAGTGGGGAGGGCACCGTCCCCGGGTAGGCTCTGTCAGGTACAGACAGTGGGGCAGGGTACTGTCCCCCGGTGGGCTCTGTCAGGTACAGTGGGGGAGGGCACCGTCCCTCGGGTGTGCTCTGTCAGGTACAGACAGTGGGGAGGGCACCGTCCCTGGGTAGGCTCTGTCAGGTACAGACAGTGGGGCAGGGCACCGTCCCCGGGTGCGCTCTATCAGGTACAGTGGGGCAGGGCACCGTCCCTGGGTGGGCTCTATCAGGGACAGACAGTGAGACAGTGGGGAGGGCACCGTCCCTGGGTGGGCTCTATCAGGGACAGACAGTGGGGAGGGCACCTTCCCCGGGTGGGCTCTATCAGCGACAGACAGTGGGGAGGGCACCGTCCCTGAGTGGGCTCTGTCAGGTACAGACAGTGGGGAGGGCACCATCCCTGGGTGGGCTCTGTCAGGTACAGACAGTGGGGAGGGCACCGTCCCTGGGTGGGCTCTGTCAGGTACAGACAGTGGGGAGGGCACCGTCCCCGGGTAGGCTCTGTCAGGAACAGACAGTGGGGAGGGCACCGTCCCTGGGTGGGCTCTGTCAGGTACAGACAGTGGGGCAGGGTACTGTCCCCGGGTGGGCTCTGTCAGGAACAGACAGTGGGGAGGGCACCGTCCCTCGGGTGTGCACTGTCAGGTACAGACAGTGGGGAGGGCAACGTCCCTGGGTGGGCTCTGTCAGGTACAGACAGTGGGGCAGGGCACCGTCCCCGGGTGCGCTCTATCAGGAACAGACAGTGGGGAGGGCACCGTCCCTCGGGTGTGCACTGTCAGGTACAGACAGTGGGGAGGGCACCGTCCCTGGGTGGGCTCTATCAGGGACAGACAGTGGGGAGGGCACCGTCCCTCGGGTGTGCTCTGTCAGGTACAGACAGTGGGGAGGGCACCGTCCCTCGGGTGTGCTCTGTCAGGTATAGACAGTGGGGCAGGGTACTGTCCCCGGGTGGGCTCTGTCAGGTACAGACAGTGGGGAGGGCACCGTCCCTGGGTGGGCTCTGTCAGGTACAGACAGTGGGGAGGGCACCGTCCCTGGGTGGGCTCTGTCAGGTACAGACAGTGGGGAGGGCACCGTCCCTGGGTGGGCTCTGTCAGGTACAGACAGTGGGGAGGGCACCGTCCCCGGGTAGGCTCTGTCAGGAACAGACAGTGGGGAGGGCACCGTCCCTGGGTGGGCTGTGTCAGGTACAGACAGTGGGGAGGGCACCGTCCCCGGGTAGGCTCTGTCAGGAACAGACAGTGGGGAGGGCACCGTCCCTGGGTGGGCTCTATCAGGTACAGACAGTGGGGAGGGCACCGTCCCTGGGTGGGCTCTGTCAGGTACAGACAGTGGGGAGGGCACCGTCCCTCGGGTGTGCACTGTCAGGTACAGACAGTGGGGAGGGCACCATCTCTGGGTGGGCTCTATCAGGTACAGACAGTGGGGAGGGCACCGTCCCTGGGTGGGCTCTATCAGGTACAGACAGTGGGAGGTGGTGAGCTATCTCAGAGGCACTGACTCATGGACACCTCTGCTAGGAATTGAGAAAGTGTGAGTGTAGACAGCTGCCTCTGGGTGGATTCAGTCAGAGAGATATGGGTAGTACTATCCCTGGGGTGGGTTCTATCGGGTATAGACAGTGGGGCAGGGCAGGATTACTGGGTGGGCTCACTCAAGTACAAAAAGTGGGGTAGGTCATCATCCCTGGGTGAGCTCCGTCAGGTATAGTTGGGTAGGGCACTGTCCTTGGGTGGGCTATGTGAGGTATAGACAGTGGGGAAGGGCACCACCTCTAGGTGGGCTCTATCAGGTACAGTGGGGGAGGGCACCACCTCTGGGTGGGCTCTGTCAGGTACAGACAGTGGGGGAGGGCACCACCTCTGGGTGGGCTCTGTCAGGTACAGACAGTGGGGGAGGGCACCGCCTCTGGGTGGGCTCTCTCTTGTATAGACAGTGGGGCAGGGCAGCACCCCTGGGTGGGCTCTCTCAGGTACAGAAAGCGGGGAAGGCCATCATACCTGGGTGAGCTCTATCAGGTATAGTGGGGTAGGGCACCGTCCTTGGGTGAGTTATGTCAGGTAGAATGAGGGATCACGCGCTGCTCCTCAGGTGGGCTCAGTTAGGTGCTGTGAGTGGTTTGGGGCACTGCCCTTCGGGTGGGCATTCTCAGGGATATATCCTTGGGTGGAGGGGGGCTCTACCATGGCACCTATTATGTTCATCCTCACTTTACCTTGACTAGAGGGGGTCCCATGGGAATAAGGTCCTTGTTGAAGAGGCAGTTTCCGAGAGATGCCGCTCCCCCGTAGACGCAGATGGAGCTGAAGACGGCCAACACCGCAACTGGAGGAACAAAGAGAGGCAACGTCAGGCAAACTCAACCGAGACTCACATTTAGAACAAAGTACAGAACCCAAACACATATACCATGAGCCCGTACATCACTGTAAGCCATGAATACTCAAGAGCTTGAAGGCCTGAGTTGATACGCAGGCAGGCAATTTATCAGGAGATGTTATAAGACACTTAGAGTAGCAGCTTTGTCCTATATGGCCACATGTCCTCATCCTGATTCAATATTCATCGGCTAAACGCTGTAGTATTGAAGCAGCTTTCGCCACATCTGAGATGCTCCTGCCACAGTGCATCACACAATGGGCATTTCAGAGGCAATCATCTGACAGTGAATCTCCTCGTTTTCCTTCAGTCCAGTTTACCTCTGGAGGAACCATTACTGATGCAAGAATGAAGGATATTCTAATGAAGTCGCTTGCTTTGTTTATAATGACTTTTCTATGTTTCCAGTTCTGAAGAAACATACAAGAGTCTTGATAATTGAAGTTGGCCTTGGTGATGGACTAGAGCAGGGGTCTCCAAACCGGTCCTGGAGGGCCAGGTCCATGCCAGATTTTTAAAATTACTACATGTATCTCAATGGGGATATCCCAAAAATCTGGCGTGGATCCGGCCCTCCAGGACCGGTTTGGAGACCCCTAGACTAGAGACTCAATTGAACCCCAGAGCAGCCTCTAACAATGGCCAACGAGAGCCACCCACAGCCCTGGGCACGTCCATTCCTTCATTGACCACTTACTCTCGAGCTGCAGGGGCAGTCGCTCCAAGGTGAAGAGCAGGAAGCAGGTGACGGCGGCTTCCATCAGCAGGGCCAGCAGGAAGAAGACCACGTTGGCGTAGGCGACTGTGGAATGAGAAGAAGGAGAGGGCTTTAGGGACCAGAAGCAACAGACATCACAGGCTGGCTGGTGCTGCAGTGACGTTCTTTCCTCATTAAAGGGGGGTGCACCACAAGTGGTGTGCAAGGACCACAGAGGGTTATAGGTGGACAGCTGGAATATGGCCTGTACCATTGCATAGATTCATTCAATCGTACGGATCAATCCAAACTCACTAAGGTTGGGCGACCATCCATCTCCTGAGGCCGCTCGTCCTTCAGCGAGCAGTGAGGAGATGGACCATCAACAACCGCCTGAGCAGACTTACCCAAGACCATGAGGAAGGCATTGACGATGAGGAAGGCAACGGCACCAAGGGCGAATTCACCATGACTGGCAATGCCGATATTCAACAAGGGACCTGGGAGGGGGAAAGACAGAAAAGAGGGCGTTAACTCACGGTCAACGGCACATGAATTGGGGCATGTCATCATATTCCTGCAAAACCAGACTTATCTATGACTTAAACCAATATGAGGCACTTTACAGTACTTGGGCATTTAGCATCTTATATTTCATGTCACGGTTTTGGATCTTTTAGTTATTTCTCTTGTTACAGTAGAGTGTGTTGTGCCGCATACATGTATTTATCACTGCACTGTAGTAATATTTCTCTACACCTTGTAGAGACTTGAATTATTTTATGATTTAATAAACATAACACTATTAATATGTCTAGTGCCAATCACTTTCAATTAAACACATATTGAGCAGTATGCTTTCAAAGGCATATTTTTTCTTTGTCTGATGAAAACTCAAGGATACAGTTGGCTCACTTGGTGTGCTCACTAAGCGTGTGACTATGGGCCCTGCCCGCATCTCTATGATTTTAATAAAATGACAACCATGTCCCCAAGAGCCCTAAAACAGTCAAGGCCAGTAGCTTGGTTTTTAAATACCTTTTAATACGTGCATTAGAACAACAAAGAAATATTTACCTGCGAACTGTAGCCAGGTCCAGGTGGCCCACACCACGGCGTAACAGAAGGGCAGGACCGCCCCAAATCTTCGCCCTCTCTGGACCACGATCCTGGAGACGTACAACTGGAAAAGAGCGCCTGGGATCAGCACCCAAGGGATGGAGAGGTGGGCTCTGGTGTCATCACTGAGGGACCCCTGGATGGCAGACAAGGAGGCCAATCCGTTGCAGATGAAGAACAGAGCATCAGGGAGCTGGCTGCTGGTGCCCTGGTCCTCAAGGTCTTCTTCTTTGGATCTGCGGGTCACGCGCCTCAGACCCAGAAGCAATCTTTGGAATGTCGCTGATGACATCACTTGGTTGCCAAGAGGGATCAGAGCTTTATCCGCTATAGAGTTAATGAGGCTGGCGAAGGTGGCATAGAGGGAGATAGCCGTGTAGAGGCTGCAGGCCACCTCGAAGAAGACACGGGAGCCAAGGAGGGGGATCTGTTGGATGGTGGAGACAGTGAGGAGGAGGAAGCCGGCATTCTGAAGCACCTCCAGAAGGTCCCTATTGAAGGACATGACACAGAAGATGCCAGCAGTGACCAGGAAGAACCAACTCCCCACCATGCCCGCTCGGCTCCCGCCCACATCGTCCGTCGAGAGGAAAACGGTCAGGGTGAACTCTTCCCAGGATATCACCAGCCAGAACAGGCTGTGGAGGCCAAACTTGGTGGTGTTGTAGACGTCGTCGCGCAGGTAACTGTAGTAGCTCGCGCAGAGCTGGGAGAAGGCATTGATGCTGACCCATATGGCACCAACGTAGAAGGTCTTCATGTACCCAGAGCCGTAAAAGGCAAAGATGAAAGCGGCCACTGTGTCCGCGATGTGTCCCAGGGCCATGGGCTCTGCGTACTTGGAATTCTTCTTCTTCTCCTCCCCGATGCTGCTGGAAGTCTTGCTGTTGGCCGTGCCTAGAAGTAAGACGCTGAACAGCGAATTGCCGAAGCCAGGGAGGACATACCTCTGCGTTAGGCCCTTCAGGAGCAGGGCGGTGGCGCCGTAGAACCCTAGCAGCACAATGAGAAGCTCAAAGACCCAGGACACGACTAGCGCCCACTGACCGAAGAGCCCAATGGCCTCGAAGACCAACGTGAGGGTGATGGCACCGAAGACAAAGGGCATGATGTAGTTGACAGTGGCCGAGCAGAAGGAGAGGATGAAGGCGATGACCATATATGCCACCAGCCCGGCCAAGGCACTCTCGGTGACTGGGAGAGGAGAGGCGGCCATGATGGATTGGTCAATGGAATTGTTTGCATCCTGTGTGCTGTTGACGATGGAGGGGTAGGCTCCTAGGACGATGCGGGTGGCCCCGTAGCTGCTCCACAGGGCGGCGAAGGAGACAAAGGCGGTGCTCCCCAGGTGATCATACTTCCGGAAGCAGAGAAAGCCTGCGACGAGTTGCGTCAGTCCTCCAATCAGGATCAGGTGAACTCCTGCAAAGCAGAAATCGAAAGACATTAAGAAAAATTTACATTTGCGGTAACGGGACCTCCTGGCATGCAAAGTGAGTGTGTCTATGTGTGTGTGTGACGCTGTGCCTGTCCGTCGGTGTAGTGTGTGTTTCTGCCAGACCTTTTGCATTCCTCTCTATGTCTTTGTTTTCATTTGTGTTTCTGCATGAATGTGCACAGTGTGTCAGTTTGTCTTTCTCTGTTTGTCTCTGTGTTAGTTTGAGGTTCTGTGTGTGTGTATGTCTGTTTGGATCTCTTTGTCTGTGTGTGTGTGAAGTGTGTGTTTGTGTGTATTTGGATCTTTGCGTCCACATGGGTAAATATGTTTGTGTGGACACAACTGCCTTTAAACCTCATTGCTAGCATACACAGCGCCCTTTTTAATTGTTTGACTGCTTACTTGTAGTTTTTTTAAGCGTGGACAAAGCACAAACTTGCAGAAGAAGGCATTGTAGGGAACATACCTACACAAACATATACCAGAGAACTTACACCAGAGTACAGGATAGATCACGTCCTGATTTTAAAACAATGCAGCCAACTCTAATCCCATCAGTGCCAACCCCAATGAGAGAGGATCCGAGCCAGGCTGTTAGATGTCTCTTTGAAAGAGAGAGACCTGTGGTGGCCTCAAACCTGGAGGAAGAGGGATCCAACCTGAGACAGCAGCACCTGAAGGTTCAATGATGACAAACCCAGGGACCCCCAACCTAGGCGTCTCTCCACCCCTCAGCCCTGTGCTGCCACCACAGATCCAGATCATTGCAGCCAATCAGGGTGAAGTCCCAGCATGCACTGCTCCATGGGCCTGACCAATGTTCATGACCACTACAGGAGCTTGAAGATGCGGCCAATGTAGGTCTTTGAAGCACCCCTAGGACTCTGACAGCCGCAAGAAGTGCAGTCGTAGAAGGAAGCTCTGGGTTCAGACAACCAACCATGACTGAGCTTCCAGAATCAACCCCGGAAACAGCCTCAACTTGAACCAAAGTAAGAAGATCCGAGGCGGCTCCCAGGGTCTTGGAGACATTACCCCGAGCGGCTTCTTGTTACCACCACCCCGTATGCTCACCTCCCTGGATGCTCGCTCTCCCTCGGGTGCTCACTTCGACCTCGCGGATCTTGCAGTCCTTACCCAGCCCTCCCTGGTACTGCATCCAGACCCATGCTCACCTGCAAGGATGTTCTCCACCCCTTCAGCGTTCACCTTGGTGTGGAACGAAGCGAAGTTCTGTAGCGCCACCAGGAAAGCGCTGATGACGTTGGCGAGGAAGCCCCTGACGGCGGGTTCACTGTAGTACACGGAGGCGAAGCCTTCCATGGTGAGGGCCAACCTGGAGGAGCAAGAAGAAAAGGAACAATGAGGATTGGAGAGGGTGAGAGGGGGCAGGAAGTGAGACATTGAAAGAGGAGGGCAGGAGGCGGGACAGCCATAGAAAGAGGGTGAGAGTAGGAATGGGCAGGAAGTGAGATCACTACCATGCAGGAAGTGAGGCAATGAAAGAGGAGGGCAGGAGGCGGGACAGCGACAGAAAGAAGGTGAGAGTAAGAATGGGCAGGAAGTGAGATCACTACCATGCAGGAAGTGAGGCAATGAGAGAGGAGGGCAGGAGGCGGGACAGCCACAGAAAGAAGGTGAGAGTAGGAATGGGCAGGAAGTGAGATCACTACCATGCAGGAAGTGAGGTGTGGAGGAAAGCTGGGCTAAGAACTGATGGTGAAGTGAGGGTGGGTCAGGAACTGTGATGGAGGAAGCGTGAGAAGGTAGACCTGCGAAGGGCTAGGTTTGGAGTAGGGATAGATGGAAGGATGAGATTAGAAAAGTATTTCAGAAAGGAGCGGGGGGAGGGTCTGGATACCGCTGAGTGGTGAGAGAGGGAAGAGACAGGAGATGTGCCCAGAAAAGGCAGGGGTGAGATGGATGAAGGGCTGGATGTCAGATGAGGGAAAGGCTCGAGGTAAAATGGACCCCACGCCAGGCCTCGCATGTCTATGATGGAAGACAACATGCTGAGCCTGGAAGGAGAAGCAGTGAAAAGAGGACTATGGATCTCTGGGTCTGATTGGACGTTTAGAGTCAACTGACAGGAGCAACAACCAGACATTGGAAGGCTTTATAAGTCAGTAGCAACTGCAGTCTATGGCAGCGAACTCTGGGGCTATTTGGCATGTGAACAATTACAGATTGCTGAAAATACATTCCTCAAACGCCTTCTGTGTGTCCCAGCCGCTACTTCCAACTTTGCGGTACATGAGGAGCTAGGAGTAGAGTACTTGAGCGATACTCTCTCCTTGCGCCCATTGACATGCTGGTTGAAACTATGGCTGAGTCAAGATATCCCACTGACACACTTAATTGTAAATGATTTTATCTCGCATGAGAAGGCATTAGGCACTCCATGGCTAAAGTACTTAAAAACAAGCTTCAGTGAGCTGGGTCGCTCTGATTTATTTGAACACCCGACTAAAATTGTAAAAGGGGATGTGGAGGCAATTAAGCAGTCTTTCCTTCAACGGCGGAAGGCCTTGAGGGAGGGTGCAGAGTTTCAGAAAACAACTGTAAGGAAATATATTATGGTAAAAACCTGTCTGACAATGGAGCCTTATTTACTGGGCACATTTAGTTCCCATGAAAAGTTCCTTTTAACAAGATTTAGATTGAATTTATTTCATCATCTGCTTATAAGACCAAAAAAAGATTATTTAGCAAATTACCTGTATCCTGTGGCTGCGACGGAAAGTCTCCACAGGATATGTTGCATTTTATGTTTTTATGTAAATTTTATGACTATCCTCGAAAACGTTATCTGATTGCTCTTTGAAAAAAACTTAATTTTAAACAGATTCGTCTAGCCCTTTTATATTTGCAACTGCTGCACAGTGACAGTGTCCTTTAAATTATTGAATTTTTAAAACTGTCTCTCAAACTGAGAACCTGTCTGGATCAATGAATATTAACACTTAATGAATTTCCAGTTCATGTAACTAATGATGACAAAGGAAGCTGCTTTGTAAATATTTTTATGATGTGTATATATGTACAGTACGTAATGTGTGCTTTTATGGTTGAATCAAACCGAAATAAAGTCTCTTTTGATTGATATATATATGGCTTTATAAGTAAGTATAGTATATATTTCTTGTAGTAAAATAGAAAGGTCTTGGCTGACAACAGACCTGAAATGCCAAGAGGCAAGACAATACTGTATGTAAAGAACATATTGTAATTGGTAATTATGTCTTTTGTTCTCTTCCTGTTGCAGGTTTGGTAAAGAGTCAATGGATTCATCGACTGCTTGACACCAATAGGGCACAATTTTAAATCCACTCAGTCGTTCATCCTTCTGAGGTGGATAAAATTAGAGTCCTTGAGTCATCAACTGTGTGAGGAGGTCTGTGCTGACAAAACCACAGGAAGAGTGCTTTGAAATGGCACAGAATGTGTAGCTAATTGGAGTATGTTATTTTAAATTGTGCATTCGTGAAAAGAGGTCGGTTTTAGCACCGTCCTTTACGCCACCTCTTCTGCTGGACCACGTGTGTGTCTATCCATATTTCTCTACCCATTGAATTTACAAGCTAGCTTGAGCCCCCCTGAGCTGTTCATGCCAAGCACTGGGGGGGGGGGGGGGGGGGGGTATCCAGAAGGAATGAGAAACCAGTGGGAGTGACGTCACAGCTATACGTGGCAGGAAGCCCTCTTAACCATCAGTTCACGCGGACAGGAGCAGCCCCGGCCAAAGGATGCTGCAGGTTGGGACCAGAGGGGCTCAGGCAGTTCCAGCGGGAGGGGATTGAAGAGTGTTATCCTTTGCTTAACTATGAACCATACACTGTGTAACAATAACTATGTAAAGCGCTTAGAAATGGCTGACATAAGGCAGAAGAGCTACATAACGAACAAGCTATTATGGAAGGATTTGTAACGCCTGCCTCGTTAAATATGGCACTTTAAAGCTCAGGGACGGAAGCAGAAGGAGTTTAACCCTTTAAGCTTTACCGTCCTGTACGTGCAGAGGCTCCGCATAGGGACAAGACCGTAGCGCCTTGTGCAAGGTCCAGGATCATATATCTTCCAACTTTATATTGCCCTCCAACGTTCGGCTATAAATAAAAGGAGTTTGAACAAAAAAAATGTCCAGGAGTTTAAGGATATCCCTTACATCGTAGTATAGCCGCCTTAAAATGATTAGAGGAGGCTATATTCGACACAAAGAATAACCAAACAATATAGTTATTATTTTTTATATAAAATTGTTTGACATATGTCATTAATTTTTATATAAAAAAATTAATTGCTGTTTTTAAATTATTGGTGTACACTAGAGTGTTTTTAAATTTTGCATGAATATATTAGACACTCCCTACAGAGTTTCTATACTGACGTTTAGTAACTATTCAATGATATTCATAGGTCTAACTATATTGTTTGGTTAGTCTTTGTGTCGAATATAGCCTCCTCTAAACATTTTAAGGCGGCTATACTACGATGTAAGGGATATCCTTAAACTCCTGGACATTTTTTTTTGTTCAAACTGTGTTTACCCTGTCCTACATTAGCCTAAATAGGGTACCTCCCTCCTTGTGTTTTGATATAAATAAAAGGAAACATTCACCCAAATTAGCCCAGACCTATTGATTTTGCCAATGTTTGTGTTTTTCTTTTGGGGAGACAATTATGTTCCGCATCAGTAGCAAGCACTGGTAAAGCCAAATGGTCAGCCGCCCCTTTCAGGGGCAAGAGCTATTGGCCCTGAATTTCCGTGGAGAATCGGAATCCTCTGAACGTTGCGTTGCAGAAGAAGGCGCGCAGAATATACCGACGGACGGAAGTGCTGAAGGGTGTGAGTGCAGTGTGAGGCAAGGGACAGACAGACTTCACCTCCGTATAGACGGAATTCAACAATAATTTCAAATGAGGATTAGACTGAACACCCACTGGCTCCCCTTGCGACGGACTCTTTTTTGCGTCACTTTTCCCATGTTAAAAGTGACGCAAAAGTTGCACAAGGGGCTTGTAAATCTGCCCCTGTGAGATTTAGACATCCGAACAACTTGTTTCTGAAGAACCCTTTACACAGATCATAATTTGCCTCTTATGGACCTTTTAAACAGCGGGTCGTAAATTCACCCATCTTAACGCCTAATTAACTGACCCTCGAAGGATGGAATGCTGGGACAGCCCTAGCGGGGATCGAATGTTTTTTGTGCATATTTATACAGCGCGAACTGGAGCCGAAGGTATTGGAGCGCTTTACATGAGCATCGTATTTACATTACACATTCAGGCACGGGGAGATTGGGATTTGCCCCGAATCACAGGATGTGGACGCGACCCGAGGCTCGAACCCTGGTTTCCAGCACCAAAGTCGGCAGTCTAGCCGAGGGACAACTTTACAACTTACTCATGAGACATCTTACTTCAATGAGGAACCATTAAACTCGCTAGTACTACCTGCTAGCACCTCTTATTTACAGCACTTGGAAACGGCAGGCGTGTCATGTGGCGCTACACCAGCTGCTACCCGGATGATTAACGAGTGCCCTCTCCCGGTCATTTCACGTGGAGCGTATACCATCCTAACGAATGTGCTTTACATAGCGCTTACACCGATTATATTGTTAATAACTGGGCGGGCAGCGCCACCATGGAGTGAACTGTTTTACCTAAGGGCCGGTGTTTCATATTAGTCCTAGAGGCGAGCACCGGCAAACACCGGCACAACTTAAGCGCTTGGGTCCATAAATGAGGTTATTACAAAGCAGGGCACAAGGCAGGAGCAGCAACATAGTAAATGATTATTACAAGGATTTTTAAGATAGTAAATAATTCATATTACAATAGTAAAGGCTGATTTTGTAATTGAGAATTAATTATTTAATTGATTATTACCTATGTAAATTGTTTAATCTTTTACGTTTTTGATATAATGTAAATGAATGTACGCACCTTCTGGCAGGACGATGCAGGGACACCAGTGTGCACCCCAAGACTGGGCCAGCAGCTCTCGGTGCCTGTGCGGTCTCTGGAGGGTGAGGTCTCGGGGTGGCGGGTCCTACGGCTCTGCTGCCTCCGGTGGCGGCTCGGATGTCGGCTGTGTCCTATGTCCCTGTCGCGTCCCTTCTGTCTTAAGGACCCTCTGTCTCTGCTGTGCCTCTGTCGTCTCTTGTAGATGCTCGGGTGTCTCTGCTGTGCCCCAGTCGTTTCTTGTAGTTGCTCGGATGTCTCTGCTGTGCCCCTGTCGTCTCTTGTAGATGCTCGGGTGTCTCTGCTGTGCCCCAGTCGTCTCTTGTAGATGCTCGGATGTCTCTGCTGTGCTCCTCTCGTCTCTGGTGGATGCTCGGATGTCTCTGCTGTGCCCCAGTCGTCTCTTGTAGATGCTCGGATGCCTCTGCTGTGCCCCAGTCGTCTCTGGTAGATGCTCGGATGTCTCTGCTGTGCCCCAGTGGTCTCTTGTAGATGATCGGATGTCTCTGCTGTGCTCCTGTCGTCTCTTGTAGATGCTCGGATGTCTCGGCTGTGCCCCTGTCGTCTCTTGTAGATGCTCGGATGTCTCGGCTGTGCCTCTGCTGTCTCTGGCGGGAGCTTACCTTGGGTCTGTACCAGCAGACACAGGTGTCCCTCTTCCTCACCCTGTGCTCTTGGGCAGCTTTTATACACAGTCTAAAGACGCGGAGTCACGTACCTGAAGGTGAGCTGGGAATTACCGCAGCCGCGTAGCTAGGGGGGGGCGGTCCGCCCCAGGCGGCACCATTTTGGAGGCGGCAGTGAAGTGCAAGCACACCTGCTTGCAGACAAACACACAGCGCCGGCGGTATGTCCCAGCCAGGGCCGTCAATCCTGTAGAGCGCGAAAGCGCTACCAATGACGGCCCTGGGTATCTGTTTGGCCAGCCCCCGCACTGTAGCAGTGGCGCAGACTAGTGCGTGCGCAGTGCGCTCTCTTGAATTGACTGTTGGTGCTTGCATGCACTGGGCCTGGCCTGCCATCTGTGCCGCCTCGAGCCGACTCGAGAGTCGAGAGTCGAGAGAGACACTGACGGCCAAATTAAGGTAAAGCGAAAATTAATTCCATTTGAATTTTTATCCAGCAACCCACTTGCCGAATTGATCATTACGTAACGTTTGTTCTTATGAAAACCACCGCAATGTTGTAAAACTGTAATTGTCGAGGCTTCTCTTGTAAACGGCGCATTAGGGCTGAAGGTTGTGATATTGGCACTAACTAAATGCATTATATTCACCTTGTCTGAACTAAATCTCATCTTGCTGATGTAAAGTGCTTGGCATACCATCGGAATGCAATTACATATGTAAGCGCTAAATGTGCAGGAGGCCACGCTACTGGCTACTAGTATGGGAACGTTAAAATAACTTAGAAGGCAGAGCAGGAGGTCAGTGCGTTACTTAAAAGAGTGCCGAAATAAGGAGCGAATGAAGCAAAGGGCAGCAAGGAGCTGGAGAGGGCTGCGCGCGGGCGGGATGCTGCATGAGGGGCTACGGATGCATATGCAGCTTGAAATGACACGCTGCGTGCCTTTCAGCGGCTGACAGGAAACTAGGCACGGGCGTCTGAAGGAGGGGGCAAGGAGGGGCGCTTGCCCCCCCCTGGATCGCCGGTCCGTCCGGTGCGGGGGTGACCTGGAGAGATTGATTTTTTTAACAAGGTGACTAAAGGTATTTACTGCACCAGCCCATGTGAGCACTGTGCCACTCGCAGTAAAAGGTAGTGGATTCTAAACAGGGTGCAGCTGACAGCACCCGAGCCTGTACCTCCTGAGAACCCTTTGTTTACTCCTGCATCTAATCTTTATACACAAGACCGCTTTCTTCCCTTGCGCTGGTTGGGGGATGCTGCAGTGATGTCAGACCACATGCGTGTGATGCTAAGCTTGGCTGTGGAGAGATTGCCCTTTTTTCTTATTAGGAAAAGGCTCAATCACATCTGGGATTGGACAGCACAACCGTCGACCACTGGTTGAGACGTCATTGGAGGTGAGGTCGACGATTAGGGAAACTAAATGGGAGGCCTTGGAAGGTTAACAACAAACCAAAGACAAGGTCACCATGTTGTCAAGAATCTATGGTAATGTAATCGGAGATGACAGTTGACAGTTGAGCTGTAACTCTCAGAATCTGAGAGACAAACTCAGTGACTGCAGAAACACAGTGATGACAACAGGGAAAGAAGCTCAGCGGAACACTTGTAATATCAAGTTGCTGCCATGTCCTTCAGTCATATTTCACTCCCAGTTTTAAATCACTTTGCACACTGGGCATTTAAACTCAAATTATTAATTAGAAAAATAAGAAAAACTACAAATCCCAGAGTGCAATGAAAATTGCTTAAAAAGCTAGAACTAGCTGATAATGTCACACACGGTAAGGGGACAGTTGGCATCTAAACAGTGTATAACAGAAAGCTTTGCACAGTATGTGAAACAACAGCACCAAATATATATGGGCATGAATATTGCATAGTAAAGATGGAGGAAAGGGTGCTATGGAAGGATATATGGACTAAAAGAAGAGCGAGATGCAATATGAACAAGAGAACGAAGGAAAGCTTGAGGAGTGTGCAAGGACAAGATAGAGAAGTTGAGATATTAAAGCGAGAGGGGGATGAAGATAAGGGGGAAAGGGTAAAAGTAGAGAAAGAGAAGATTAAGGTAAGAGAAAAAACATACATACATAAAGGAAAAGGACTAGCAATTAAGACAGGAAGATAATGTGAATTAATGGCTGAGAAGGATGGGGAAGCTAGTAGGAAAGAGAAAGGAGTGTGCTAAGAATGTTCTAGTCTGTAAAACAAAAGTATGGTCCGAGCCTCTGGAGCTTTGTCTTGTGATTGACTAGTTCAGGGATTGTTTTAGGAACAGATGAAAATGGAGACATTTCTGACCAATGAGAAAAGTGGTCAATCTAGAAAAGAATTCACAGATGGAATTACTTTCACCAGAAAGAAAGCATGGTCGAGAAAATATCACAAGTGGAATCCTCATTTTATGCTGTGTTTTTGACTCGGTCTGTAGTGCCAGGAACCCAGCTGTTTAGCATCGCTGCTCCAAACTTTCACTGTACTCCCCACCTCTGTCTGACTTTTAGCAGACTCAGACGTAGGAGTAAAGAGCACAGGGGTTGCTATAGTATTGGTGACAGGCTCCCTGCTGCAGCTTTGCTCTGCCTGTCAATAGCCTATAGAATCCAAGTCATTGCGGCGTCCTGAAGTTGTGACATGCCAATGTAAGCATCATGTAAGTCTGATGTTGCAGCAGCTTTCAAAGCCCTTCTAGAACATTACGATTTAGAAAAGGGCGTTATTGTAACAAATAATCTCTTTATACTCCATGATACAACTCCACATACAGTAAAGTGTCACTCAAAGTCAATGAAGTGTCACACATAAAATCATGGCAATTGTGAAATGTCACACATAACCAATCTCAAAACCTGGCAGCTATGGATCGTGCCGCGCAGAGGATGGATGATGTTAAAATGATGCTCTCCCCTGAAAGATTTTCTGCAGACGCCCATGAAACTAGGCTTGTGGCCTCCGCTTATAGCGATATATTTTGGTAGCTAATGTATGGAATTATCCCTGACAATCCACCAGTCAAAGGGCTGTTTATAACCATGCCGCCACAAGCTGAAGACACAGAAAGTAAATCTTTATTTGTCTTTCTTGTGACTGTGAATGGCGAGGAGTAAAATAGTCCCCTGTGACTGATATTTTGTCATCAGAAACTGAATCTTTCATGCATGCTCTATCACTAACTCACACCCCCTACTCCTTTATTGGAAAGGTTAAACATGACCTAGGTCTCGATGTTCTAGCGCGTTTTGCACTCACAGGGCTTTGGTGAACAAAACTAGAGCCAATCCAAGTGCATGACCCACCCAGTGTCATTATGTACTGAAAACAGGGGTCACAAATGGATTTGCACTTTGCAATGCCCGTTTTGCAACAGCTTGCGGTTTGCAAGAAAAAACGGTGTACAAACATGGCGCCCCACTTCCTTGTGACTCAGAAGGTTATATAGCAATGGTTGCTGCCCCCATTTGCAGTCACAAAGCATTGAAAGGATACCACCCGCATAATTGGTGGTATACATTTGCAAAGTGGAAGCTGTCCTTGAGAGACAGTTTCCACTTTGGGAAAGTGGCCTGAGGGCATTGAGGGAAGCATACATCAGTGCAGCCTGCTGCATGCTCCCCTGAAGTTCATTGACCTCATATATATAATACTTTTGAGCCAGAGGCTTTCAGTTAGCTCTCTTCAACCTTTGGTCTGCTGTAGTGTCATTAAACTTTTGCTTCTGCCAACAGCCAATGCGTCCTTCTAGTTTAATGTTTTTTTTCCTTTTACTATTGTTTCCCTTTGTGAGGTGGGTAGATCCCCACATTGCTGCACGGCTGCTCATGTGTATATTTGTATTTATATCTGCACATTACCCTCTTGCCTCATTATTTTTTCTGTTGTTTTTGGAACATTTTATTACAAAAGTATACACAGGCAGCTAAATTAAAATGAATTTTGGAAATAAGTAAGTAAGCAGCATACTTTGCAACCGGTAATGATATAGGGGTTCTACAGGAGAATAATATAAGCAAAAGCACGAGCTCAGCCTCATAAGACAATATAGGAAAGAAATTAAAGATAGCAAAATAAGTAAAAGAAGATAGATGGATATGGTGATTTAATCATGATTTGTTGTTGGACTTTGATATATGATGCATAGGGGTAGTAGGTGATTGTAGGCTCGTTGATGGAATCTAAAGTCCCTAGGTGGACAGGAGTGGGAACTTAGTAAGTAATAAAGGGCGAGATGGCATTGCACTAGTATTTGCATATTGTTTAGTAGATGTGGGAAAGTGCCTTATTTTAGATCGTTCCTAAATCTTGGGTATTCTAAAAAGTTGTAAATTAATCTAGGAAACATGTCTCATGGTATTAGCTGCTTGGAGTGAGAAGGGTGTCATTTCCCCTCTTGTGGAAAGGGGAGGTGTCTAGATACTGACTCTAGGTTTTGGTCAGGGACATTCATGTCTCATGTAAGCTCAGTAGGTAATTTTGTGGATTATGCCAAGCCCTTCGAAGAAAATCCTCTGAGAAACTGGGGGCCATTGGAGGTGCGACACACGTTACTAAACTCTGTGGCTGTAAGATGTAGATGAAGCCTTACTGTTGCCTTTTGTACACGCTGGGTTTTGCACTTGAGTAACAGAGCAAGGCCTACATACAGTCCACTGGATTCTTCTATTTCTGTCACTATGCTGGGTAATATGTGGCGATCTTAATCCTGGAAATTTATGTAAGGTTTATATTTAGTAGGGTCTTGAGGAAGAAAAAGGATTCTTTCCATATTGTTTTGACGTGTTAACGTGTGAGATGAATAGCTGGGTGGAGATGAGGATGGATGGAGAGAAGAGTGAGTGTGAGCGTAGCTAGGTGGGGTTGGTCTGCCCAAGGCGGCACTATTTTGGGGACGGGGCTGTCTAGACCTGGACCGTGTCATGTATGTGTATGTAACTTGCATGATCGAGGTAACTATTAGCGGCGATACTATGTGTCTCTCGGACCTCTTTCAGGTGCTCGCCGTCCTTTTTCCCGAGCACCCTCCCAGGGGGCTTTTCCCGAGCACCCTCCCAGGGGGGCGGCAATCTGAAGGATAGCCCCGGGCGCCACAAGCTCTAGCTACGCCCCTGAATTACCGATCTCCTCACTCCCCAGCAGGGCATCCTGCCCTCCTCCCGCCCATCAACACCCCACGCCCTGTCCCACGCGACTGGCACCCGGCTCCAGCCTATTTTTAGCATCTCAAAGGCACAGAAAAAAGAGGTTTCTTCCTCCTCAGATAGGAGCGCTTCAGAGGGGGGCACCTGTCACTCATCACACGCACCCCAGTGTCTGCAGTGACGTCAGCACTGACAGTGCAGACCTTCATTGGTGTATGGGGACATAAATGAGAGAAACTCTTGGGAAACGGAGGTCAGAGGTCATCTCTACACAGGGGCGATCTACATTAAAGTACACCATGGTCTCCTGGGATGTTTGCTCCCTGGCTCCAGATGAGGATTAAGCAATGTTCACATTCCCTTGCAACTTCTCACTTAATAAACAAACATTGGCAATGGCAATTCTGTTAAATTGTGTACCTTGTTTTTATTTCAACCTTTCAAGCCGTCCAGGTATGGCTCTTATGTTCTTTGGCTCCCTCTATTTCTCTTTCCCTCTCACTTTCTCTCTTACTTTTTGACTCTTTCGCCTTCCCTCTTACTTCCTCTCTCTGTCTCCCCATCACTCTCCCTCTGCACCTGTCCCTTCCCGTTCTCTATCTTCCTTTCTTTCCCTCGTTTCCTCTGACTTTCTCTCTCTCTTACTCTCTATCACTGTCTCCATCTCGCCTAATGTCTCTTTCACCTTCCCTCTTTCTTCCTCTCTCTGTCTCTCACTCTCTTTCACTGCCTCGCCCCTCTTTCTTGCGCTCACCCTCCATCTCTCGCTCTCTCCCTCGCGATCTTCTGTTACCTCTTCCCCCTTCCCTCTTTTACCCCCTCTCTCTTCGCTCTCTCTGCATCTGTCCCTCTTTCGTATTCTCTCTCTCCCTCTCTTTCTCTCTTTTCCTCTCACTCACCCTCTCTCTAGCTTGGTAAAAGTAACAAGTACGGGGGTGGGTCTGGCCTTGAGTGCCCCTGATAAGAGATCTGCCCAAAAACACATGGAACCCGTCAGACGGGGCACACATTAATTAGACATTAAATATTAATTGGCACAGGGACTTTTGGCTTCCAGCGTAAGAGCATTTGTAGAAAAGTGGAGGGAAATTGTGTATTTCAAAGCACAGCGGGCCAGTAATATCGGTCAAAAGATGATGTTATAAACTCCCATTACCACATTATCTTTATCATTTTGCTCCATTACAGCCCCTCGTTCTATCTAATCTTCCTACTTCCTCACCATGTTTCCATCGAATTTTAAATATCAGGAGACGAGAAATATCAGAAATAAAATATCTTGATTAAAAAACATCGTGATGCAAAAATATCATTGTCTAGAATATCGTTTTTTTCGGTAAGTATTATAATTTATAGGAATATCATTGTTTTTAAAATCGTTTTCAATAATATAATTGTAAAAAAGATCGTTGTTTAATTATTTTAACGTGTTTTAGTTCATATACTCATTTTTTTACTATTGTTTGTAAAATTGATATAGATTTTTTTAAATATAGTTTGTCATTTCAAGTGATTCAGAATTTTCTATTTAATTGTTAGTAGTAATTTATAGTGTTGCAGGTGTTTTCAGTTTTGTAGGGGACTATAGTGAGAAGTTAATTAAGTAATAATCATTTATTAATTGAATGAACCATTTTGTAATTAATTATGTGATTTATAATAATGTAAATTGTGTAATAGTGATTTATTGTAGTTATATTTTATGGTCAGGTTGCTAGGTTTGTAGGGGTGTAGGGTGAGAAGTTAGTTAAGTAATAAATAAACAACAGTTCGTTGTTAAGTAATTGTTTGATTGATTATCAAGTACGTAAATTGTGCTATAGTCTTTATTTTAGTTTTATTTTAGTTGTGGCTGCTAGGTATGTAGGCATATAAGTGGGAACATAATTAAATAATAATAATAAACTTATATTACTGCTTATTTTAAAATAGTAAATACATATTAAAATGATTTAAAAAAGAGTAACACATTAAAAGTAAAACTGTAAAGGATTTAATGAATTGAGAATTATTATTATTTTGATTTTAAATTATGTAAATTGTTTAATTGCTTTTTATATTTTTTAAATAAATATATATGTGTGTGTATATACATATATTTTTTACTGTAAATCAATACGGTTTAAATTAGGATTTTAATATTTTGTCTAAATTAATAGGGTTATTCTAATATGTAATGTGCTTGAAATGAAGTACTTTCCTCAATATTGCTTAGACTGGAGTGGGAATAGTAAATATAACCTCTCCAAAGTTCAACAAATTCCCTACTGTTGAACCGACTGCAGTGGGAATAGTAAATGTTATCCCTCCGAAGTCCAACGCTTTCCCTATTATTGTGCTGTTTGCAGTGGAAGTTTTAAATTTAACCCCTTGAAGTGCTACGTTTTCCATACTGTTGCACAAACTGAAGTGGGAATGGTAAAATTTACCCCTTCGAAGTCAAACGCTTTTCTTGGACTGGGGCAAGAACAGTTCATGTAACCCATCCAAAGTCCAACACTTTCCCTACTGCCATGTAGACTGGAGTCAGAATATTGAATGTAACCCCTACAAAATCTAACGCTTTTCCTACTGTTGCTTAGGGTGGAGTCGGAATAGTAAAGGAAAGCCCTCTGAAGTCCAACGCTTTCCCAGCTGTTGCATAGACTGGAGTGGAAATATTGCATCTAACCCATAGGAAAGTCAACCCTTTCTCTACTGTTGCACTGTTTGTAGTGGGAATAATTAATTTAGCACCTCTGAAGCCCAACAGATTCGATACAGTTGCTTAAACTGGAGTGGAAATCGAATATCCAATATTCCCAACTCCAATACTTTTCCTATTATGTCTTAATATTTCCTATTCGTTTTTTTTTATTTTATATTCTAGTTTTACGTTTTTATTGTGCATACTGTGTTTTGAAATTGTTTTTTCCTTTTTTATATTTTATTTAGTTGGTAATCTATTTAATATTCTGTAATTGAATTGATAATAGTTTTTTAAGTTTTATGTAAATGCATAATTATATATATAATGAAATGTAGAATACACATTTTTAAAAATTGTGTTACACTACATTTATAAGCATATATTTATGTGTAACATTAAGTATTAGTGGAATGTATGCAATTTTGACGGTATACTAATGTTATGTACAAACATATTTACTACTTTAGACTATATATATTTATATATAAATAAAAAGAATGTCTGTTTTTGGATAATGTTCATGTTGAACAATATTTTATTTCTGATATTTTTGTACTTAAACTATCCTAAGTAAAAGGACACAATATTTTGAGAAGCTATATTTTTGACATAATATTCGTGTCAAACAGTATTATTTACATCGATGTTTTGTCAGTGATCCGTCTCTCTTCCTCTTCCTCATTCTCCTGTTCTCTCTCACTGCCTCCATTTTCTCTTTCTTCTTTTCCTCTTCTACTCTCTCCCACTGGCTCTCTCTCTGTCACTCTTTATCTCCCTCTCTTAAAACAACCACCTTCTTCCCCTTCAACTCTTTCTTTGCTACTCTCCCAGGCAGACCCTGTCCGACTCTCGCTTAGTGTGCTCCTTCTGTTTCTCTACCTTCATTCTTCCGGGTCTCTCTCTAGCCCTGTTCTCCCCATGTCTTTCTTTTTGTGTGGTCTTCCCTTCCACTAGATTCTATATTTCTTTTACTCTTATTCCTACTGTAGCTGAGGGAAGCATTAGCTCTAGAAGGTCAGACCGATGGGAGAGCAGGAGAATAAACTGGAAATATCTGCAGAGATGCAGTTGTAAATACAACCGATCACATCATTTTTATGGAATAACAATGTGGAATAACACTGTCATTGGGTTCAAGCAGTGCCTCGTGCATAAACATTACAGGCCACTGGTGTGCAGCGAGTGTGTGATAGGAATGTAACTTACTGGGGGCCGCGGACTTCACATTATAATATCTCTGTACTGAAAGCATCAGACCGGATGGAAGGTCAACTTGAATCATTTCTTCACTGAGTGGAAGGATCGTGTATTGATCAGTTTGCAGAGCAGTGGGACTAAACACCCACAGATGCAGCAGGTGAGACAAGGCCTTCTATGCAGCCTCTGAGTATCCACAAGAGGGGGCTGTAAAGGACAGGTTCAGATATAGCAACTTTCGATCCAGGAAAGAAATGCGAAGCACTATCAGCTGGCAGGGAAAGACAAACATGGCTTCCTGTTTATCCAGGAGAGTAGAGCAGGCAGGCACAGAGCCTTCCCTGCAGAACCTCTTGTAAAAGGGACACTCAGCACAGACTGTCGTCCATCGATATAACAGGTGCAGACACCATCTCAGTCCATTACAAGAGTTTGCAGAAAGCATTTTCTGAAAGCTAAAAAAAGAACACACTCACTACAGTCGCGAGCCGCCATCATGTAACAAACATCACCACCGCCCACCATTTTGGATTGGGGTGTTAAGCTACAAGAAAGCACAGTCAGCAGCACAGCAAGGCGCCTCACAGACTTTGTTGTCGTCAACATGATATATGTACCACTTTGCTCAATAATTGTATAATATTTCAATCATTTCTCATGCGAGTACTACATAAAATAGTGGATTAAATTTCAATATGTTGGTTTGTTGTTCTTTATAAGCCAAAGGAATCCATGTTTAACAGTTCAGGATATTACAGTTTATTAACATCAGTGACTATCTGTCTTTTCTTCTCCACATTACTGACAAGATGACTACTTTATATATTTACTATCACCCAGAAGTCAATAGTGTCTACTTTTCTTATGGTGGTTTCTTATTTTACATGTACACATATTATAATTCGTTTTGACTGTGATAATTAAGGGCCTTATTATGATATTGGTCGGGTGGACCGCCGACCGATATCGCGGTGGTCAGAAGGCAAGCAGTCGGCAGTCCGACCAATGCACCACAATACGATTGCCAGGCTGACGGTCGCAGTGCTCCTTTACACGGCAGCTTGGCCTGAGGCTCAGGAAAAGGGCCGCAGCACAAGGCGCCGTCTAAAGGAGAACTACATTTGCCCCCTGGGCTTCTTTACAGTGGTGTTGTATACAAAAGAAGGGAGAAGAGATCTTTTGGATCTTGAGGGCAAGATTACCACTCGGGGCAAGTGGAAGGTCCAGCCACAGTATTAGCCCTCAGGCCATATCTGTTACAAGAGAAAGGACTGGGCTGTTCCTGGGATATAGGTGCAGGTCACTGGGGTGTGGATATGTGATGGTGGTTAAATGGTAACCTACCAGTGGGTATCCATTTTGTTAAATATGTTGGCCTCACACACCCTTGCAGGTGTCATGCTTCATCATGGGCAATGCTCCTCGTTGGGTGGGCCGTGCAATACCCAACGGGCAACACCTCAAAGAGGGGCTCTTTGGCGGAGATTTTTTTATCCAACTGCCCATGGGTGAAGTGTGGGTGAGGGGCCAGAGTGTTGTAGACAGACTTGTGAATTAAAATGACGCTAAGGTACCGGAAGTAACTTTATTCGGGTGGTCCCACGCGTCAACTAAAAGCAATAGTTAGTCTGGGAGGTTTGGAAAGCAATGTATTCCGCGCTCAAGACTATACTAACAAGTGTAGATAGTGGTCGACATGTTTCTAGCTCAGGGTATAATCATCAGCGATTCATCAGGACCTATCAAGGGTAAGCGCAGTCTACAATACACCTGATCTATCTAGGTATCAGTGTTGAATATTCACAATAGGAATAAAGTACCTGCATATACATTGTTCCATGCCTAAAGGTCAATTTTTTAAATGTAACAGCAGTGCCTGGCGGGATGAACATCGGTGAGTCAAGCCTCTGTAGCTAAGGTTATTGCTCCTGTGCCCGCGTCTGTTCGCCTACCCCTCTCCGCCAGGGCCGGATAGAGTGGCCCACAAAGGATGGAGGCCCTGTTTTTGCCCCCCAAAATCCGTTTTCAACAGACTTTTCATGGCAGTCTTTCCAACATGAAAAAGCTGTCGGAAAGGGATATCGTAATCCCCATGGCGGGGCCTGCCTCGGCACCGCCTCCATTCGGGATTGCGATTCAGACCGCTGCCCCGATGGGTTCACAGATCCTGTCGGAGCCAGCAGTCTTCTCCCCAACCGTTTGGGTCCGACTGCCAGGATTTTAATCCGGCGGTCGGCCTGAGGGTTGTCGGTCGTTCGGCCCCCCACCGAAAGGGCAGACTGATATTATAATCAGGCCCTTAATATCAATCAAGTATTGTACCTCCACCATTCTTTCTACCCTCACCTGGTGAACCACCAATGAACTGTGAAATATGGGAAGCAGGGTATCTGGCTTATGTGAAGATATTCAAAGGCAATTCATGTTCATCCGAATGAAATGTATCTCTTCTACGGCACTGTTTGGGAGGATTCGGATTAAACGAATTTAAGAATTTGCCTCCATTGGAAAGACCAGGTGAAATGATATAAATGAATATGCTTCAAAAGAGATTCTCATACTACATGTTAAAAAACAAAGTCTTTATGGAGTGCTACAAAGTTTATTCACGTAAGCAAGGCAGTGATACGTTTATTGTAGAATGCTTCCCAGCATTAAGATATCTTGCATCTTCATGTGAATTTGAACATATCAATTATGAACAAGGGTCACGAGATCTGATTGTGATGAAAGCCAACTGTACAAGAGAGATTATGGGTTTCTGCTGCTGTGACAATAACTGCTGCTACAGAAATTGCAAAAGGGGCAGAACGTTCTGAATCATTTACTCGGAAAATTAGAAGTGAACAGACAGGGTAAGTCAATATTGTACAGAAGAAAATATTGATGATAAAAATATTAAAATAAGAAATGTAACAGTACATGGTTATGAAGAAAAAATAAGCTCGGCCCGTTACAGATGTGGGAGTCAATCACCTTTAAGCAATTTTAAAAACTGTCCTGCGTTTATTAAGATTTGTTTCGAAATGCAAAAATCTCTCAGTTTGCCACAGTATGCAAAAATAAAGGATTTAAAGAAATGATGAAGTTGAAGATGACAACAATGTTTCAGGGTTTTGTCATTATGCTAACGTTGTGTTAAGTGTGGGTGACAGAAATATTGTGGGACGGAAGAATAAGAGTCTTTCCACATATTTTGTCACAATGGTTGATAAATCCATTTCTGTTCATGTAGATTCATGTGCCTAGTTTGCCTTATTTTGTTGTTGAGTAAAGTTGGTCAAACAGAAAATTCTCTGCATCTGCTGTTTCTTCTGGTGGTTTCACTGGTCAGAAAAATAATCCAATTGGTTATTAGTTGTCTAATATGGATTTTTCAAATAGACGTACTGGAGGAAAAGTATAAATCTCAGAGTAAGAATGGTCTTTATTAGCTTGGCCTCATCAGGAGGAAAAGAAAATTAAGCCTGAGCCCAAGCCAATCCCCCTGAATTCATAGTTAGTTATGTACAGACTGACAAAATCAACCAACAATTTACATTTACCAAGTATTCTGATAAATGTAGGACCATCTTAAAAGAGAATTTAGCTTTGTTTTTGTTGACAAGTTGGGTGAAAACAAAAGGATTTAAATACAAAACAATTTTGAGGGAAAATGATGTGCCAGGCAGACATAGAGTAAGAATTTTCCCCTAACACATAGAGGTAAATCGAGGGACATATTGACTGATCTCAAGAGTAAAGAGATAATAGAGGCAGTTGAATCATCCCCGTGGGTTTCACGAGTAGCAATCTTTGCCATGAACCCCAACGCTCAGGGTGCTTTTCATCAATATTCTATTAGCAGTAGACTATTTTTTAAATTAACCTTATTTCAGGCACTTTTTCAAAGAGTTATTTTTAGTGAGCCATTATTGATGTAAACCCTGTTTGTTTTCCTTGACCCTCCTCTAGCTGTAGCCTCTTTTCCCTTTTTGACTGGACTGTGCCACACGAACGTGGTGACGCGTGCCAGGAAATTTCCAGTATTTTTCCTTCTTACTCTATTGCAAAACAGAGCCTTCCTATTACAAAAATATCCCTCCATGGCAAGATACTGTGGATGCCTCTTGTTATGTGTGACTCATCAGCTATTCATCTCAGTGAAACATTTATTACATGCAACTGTGTTAGGTACATTTTCTTGAAGAACCTGTTACTCTCAGAATATATTTCTTCGCAACAATGTGTCTCAGGCCTTCTCCTTTTTCTCCACTTTGCCTAGATCTTTCTTTTGTGTCCACCAGTGAACAACTCAACACCAATATTTTCAGTGTTGCCCTGATCTTGACGATATCTCCCCACCTCAGACAGCATACACGTGTTTACCACTAACTTATAAAGAAGTGGAACACTATATACACTCTGTTCTTGCTCCCCAAAAGAACATGTAAGCAGTATGTTGGGTGCTGTACCTTTGTGTTAATTTACACATCCCCTTTCACTGCAAAACCTCAACATTCTATAAACCTTTACATACCTTGGCATCCTGAACAGCCAAGTGAACCTAACAACTTAATCAGGCTATGGCATATACTTTCCATAACATATACACTTATCCTTGTGGCTTAGATTCACAAAGTGTGGTTAAGTTCCTTATTCCTCCTACCACTACAGCCAGAGGTGCCTCCGCACTCTTTACGGATCCATGGCCAAGGAGTGTCCTACACTCTGTGTTGGTAGCAGGATAAGTAGTGAAACCCCATGTGAGAACTCGCGGGGAGATGTGAGGTCCACTACCACGGAGCCCACTAAAAGGCCATGTAATGAACTTGCTATCCCCATGTTAGACCTGTGTCAGACAAACACCCCAAAACTATATTTGGACTTTCTTTATAATGCATATGCTTTTTCTGTACAGTGTACCTGTTAGAACCCCCTCTTCCATCTATAGTGGTGATATAAAGATCAACTGGGTATGCCACATATCTAGGGGTAATAAGAGAGATTGATGTGTATGAATCTATGTAAAACTATGCTTTCTAGATTATCGAGTATACATTTATGATGCAATCTTCATGCTTCCTAAAATAATAGGCTTAACACAGGATGGCTGAATAAAAAATACAGTATATCAGAGAGAACAACATATATATCATACACTTCAATGCATTACGTCATGTGCTTAGTTTTTCAACCATCATAGATTTGTCAAAAATAATTACAAAACTACACAAGCCTAGAATCAATTAGGTATGCAGAGAGCACAACAAGATGATATGCATTAGCCCAATTCATACTGATTAATTAAATAAATTGCTTCTTTTGTATCCCCCACAGGTAATATCAAGTAGAAGTTATCATCAAAGCAGAGGAATGGAAAAGCACCAGCCAGAGTCAGATAAGTGTTGTTTTTGTTGTCTTTAACATGAGTATGAAAATATATGCTTAGCGAGTTACCTAAACGTAGTCCATTGCAACAAATATCCTTGGTTGTGTCTTTCTGTCGTTTCAGGTATCAAGTGGAGAATATCTGGGATCGGAGAGCTGAGTGGAACTGAAAACACCAAGTCAAGCGGCGTGAGAAGACCCCAGAACAACTCTTCTCAATGAGAAAAAAACATAAAACAACGCGGAGGACCATGGGTGAAAACTGGAAGGAGAACAGTAGACCGCAACAACTAGAATGGCAAGCAGCTTTCTGCCAAAAGGCCCAGCCGTTATTCTCTGCATGCTCCGGCCCCGTCACACACAGAAACTGGCTCAGGTATCCAGCAGGCCTGACACTTGCCCAGCCTTAAACTCCCCTTTTGCTGCATATAACTCACCCCTAAGGTAGGCCCTAGGTAGCCCACAGGGCAGGATGCATTGTAATTGAAAGGTGTACATGGACTTTTAAGCTTTACATGTCCTGTTAGTGAACAACCCCTGACATTGTTCACTACTGTGAGTGCTACCTTGCCCGGAGGATAACATTGGGTTGCCCTATTACATTTAATAAGCACCAACATTGATTGGATTGGAATCAGGAAAGCATTTCATGTTTGATGCTTGAGAAATTGTAATTAAAAATTCTCTTTAATGGTTAAGTCGGATTTTTCCTACCCTAAACTATTTGATGTCTGTAGCCTGTTCCTGGGTCACATGACTGAATGCAGTTGACAGTTGGACTTTGTTTATTCCTCCCAGACAGCCACACAATAGAGGGATTCGGTGTGCCTGGATGGGACATCAACTGCAGGAAGGGATCAGAGCTGGACACAACCCCACTTGCAACTGAATAGGCTGTGCTCTGCCTTCACATAAAGGATTGTCACCCTTTCATTGTTCACGCAGCCAGCTTGGACCCCGGACAGGTGAGTCAGAAAACTTCAAGCACTTCAGAGGGAATTCTCTAGAAACTTCTACTAATTCCTTCAAAGAAGGTACCATGTATTAAAAGAGGACCCCCAGGCCCACTCCTCATTATACTTTGGGACATGTGGATGCTTCAGAAGAAGAAGGCCTGTTGTGCTGTTTTGCTGCTGAAGGTCTGCCACTCTGCTGCCCTCACACTCTTCTGATCTATGGCCTACTGCCCTGCTTGCTGAGAAGAAAGGCTGGTCCTGCACTCTTCATCCCAGGCTAAAGTGACTCCAAGGGTCAGCAGACTGACCTCCATCTTTGAGCTACAAGGACATAAGCTCCAGACGCTTCCTGCAACTGAACAGCTGACCTGCTGCCTTGGATGTGCAACTGGACCTACAATTGGAACTGCCTGAGCTTTGCTGGCCTCTGCTGGAGTGAGTTCCTGACCCCCAAGATATGCTCCACAGGCTTTGGACTGTTGATTTGGCCTTAGTTGAGCTTCTCTTTAAAGAAAAGAAGAAATCCTGAAGCTTTGGGCTCTTCTTAAACTCAAACATGCCCATTTGAGCCAAGATCTTGCCGCCCGCTAACAAAAAGTTCCAGTGAACCCGATTCATCGCGCCTCAGCGACTGCCAACAATGCCAGGATGTGCAAGATCTGCACTTCACACTATAGCATGGACAGCTTGCGGTGACTGCCAACAAGAAGTTCCAGCAACGGCCATCCGCAATGCACCCAGGATCTTCGTGCTGAAGCGACGACCATCTGTGCTGCCAAGCCTGCACTTTGCACTACTTCTACGACCACCCGTGGCACTCTCCCTGCCCTTCCACTGCAAATTAAACTCTTCGATCTGGACTTTGAAGGTAACTCTTTAATCAGGACTTACCTGATCTATGAATCCGGCTTGCCCTCCATCGTAGTCGGCCTGAACTTGTAACTTTTACCCTTTCCTGCCCAACCAGATAACCCTGAGTGGCGTTTGGTACTTTACCTACCCAAAATCTTTAAAATTGCATATCTCCAGTTCAACTGATTGGAGTTTTATTTTTTTGTGTGAAATCATTTATTAAAATGTATTCTATTTTTCTAAATTGGTGTGGGGTTTTATTGTGTTTTATTTCACTTTATTACTGTTTGTGTACTACATAAATACTTTACACTTTGCCTCTAAATTAAGCCTGACTGCATTTGTGCCACACTACCAGAGGGTTAAACAGAGGTCACTTTAGTGAATTTTATGGTTCACCCTGATGGGGATTTTGTCTGTTGTTTGAATAGGGGGACCCACCCTTCAACCAACAACACAATTTCCCACACCCTCCATTTCTGTACTGGAAAATGTTCAGGCAATCCATCCATCACTTTTTTGTATCCTTTACAATTTAATTGAGAGCACTTGAGTTTCCCTATGAAATGTAGTCTATGTTTAGGAAAAGGGTGTCAAATGTCCCATCAGACAAATTCAAGCTAAAGGGCCTCTTCCCTACTGGTGTGAAGTGTGACTTTGGACCAGGACACGTTTTGTATGTCTGCATGAGTACAGGCATACAGTAAGTAAGAAATTGGATTTATTTAAATACTTTTTATAAGATTTTATTAAACAAAAAAACAGGTTACAGGAAGATCAGAATGCTGGGCTGTAGAAAGAACATGTTTTTAAAAATGTAACGAGGCAAACTTTCTTTTGAGCAACAGGTGAGAAGATTCTCTGGGACTCCTGAGCGCCAGGCCAGCTCTATACTTATCGCAAATGCTGATGTTTGGGAGGGCAGTTGTTGGGGCTAGAGCTGTGTGAAATCCAAATCATTTGGTTTTGCATAATTACGTGACATTTTGGAAACATAATGTGAAATTATGCATAGCCAAGTAAAATGCAAAACCGACATTTGCACTTTATATTAGAGTGAAATGTATCGTACAATTTTCACACAAAAAACGCACATGCCTCGTAAACATCAGCCAATCGTGTTCTGCTCATTCGCGTTTTCCATATGCACTTGTGCTAATTTTTGCTGCAAAGGCGCATAATGACATGGTGTGGCATAATAGCTTAATTTAGGGGATTTCACCCAGTCCTAACCTGGATCCACCAGACTCATGGAAGGAAGGCAAAGGTGGGTCCCTGCTGTTATGGCTACCAGCCCAGTGGGACCCTGCTCCATTGTCCCCTTTTCATAGAAAACGCCCACCCACTTATACCTGTGGAATTTCTTCTGTGTGGACAATCCTCTGCTGCATTCTGGGAAAGTTCTGAAAATCCCAACTTCGGTAGGAGGATGCCTGAGGCCTCTGTGACTCAAAGTAGGTGTTGTAAACATCCACCTGAGTAGGTATCAGCCTCCTCATGCTGGGATTTGCAGCCTCTTTATGAATCAGGAACCAAGTATGTGTGCATTTGTCAACATGCTCCATGCAACCGGCTATTGTGATCTGAAGTTTCTCTTCAGGAAGTTTTTTGGCACCGGGTAAACGCTATTTGTCATCCCAGTACCTTTTCTGGAGCCAGGTTACCTCACTTCATGGCTTAATTTGTAAAACATATAAGTGCCGGGGCTCTCGTCAGGAGGCCACTGTAACTTGAACCACACGTTGCCCCTGCCACTCTGCCAGTGAAAGTAACAACACAACTACTACCCTCACACTCCTATACGTGTGACAATTTGGACCATTCCCATCCCCCAAAGCTTTAAGAAAGGCGTGGGCAGTAGGTATTAGCTGCTTTTACTGCATATTGAATTAATCATTAAAATCTCTATATCAGCTTAACTGTGGCAGACTGTCACGAGTGCTGGTGTTGACAACTAAGTGCAACTGGCTCAAATTAAGCACTGACTCACTTTCCTCCTTGAATGGAACGTGCAGGTCTAACCAGTGATGTCTCCACTGCCCCACACACTGGAAGTGCCCTTGTAGCTACAGGGCCACAGAGACCTCTTCTTATAAAGATATCCCTGAGGGTGCCTGGTATCTTGTAACTCACTAGGGCTGTGTGTAATCATGTGTGACTCGTTAACTGTTCCTCAGAATGAAACCCTTACTACATCCAACTGTTTGTTTCCACTAAAGCTGTAGAACCTGCTACTCTTAGGATGTATTTCTTCACCATTGTGCAATCAACGGGTGTGATTTCGGTGCAGCTTCGAAGTACACAGTGTACTTTGCTTGTGTCTCCCGCACACAATGATGCGGTGGATTTTACTGATAATGCTACCAAAGTCTTTGTAACTGTTGGATAACATACCTCTCTGGACCGGTGGAAGCAGCCATGTGGCCGAGCTGTAGGTCAATGTCTGGTGAAGGACTGAGGCCTTGGGCAGTGACCCAGGATCCCACCATCGCCCTAAAAGCCATGCCCTAAGGGTGTTTGCCCTATCAGTGGTGACCCGCGGAGCACTGCCCTCTTGCTGGTTGTGCGGTAGTGAGACCCTGTCCCAGTGACTTTCCTCATCCTCTGCTCCTCGTGTCTGAGGAGGATGGGCCTGACAGGATGGCCCTGTGACTCCACTGTCTTGGAGCTGGTCAAGCCTCATACAGTTCAGCCCTTGGGTCCCACCGACCCGGTCCACTCTCCAGGGCGGGGGGTGCTCTGTATGTATGTATGTATAGGCATTTATATAGCGCACTACTTACCCATAGGGTCCCAAGGCGCTTCGACCGCTGCGAAACCCTTCCTGGCTTCCCTGAGAGATGGTCCCTTAATGGGTATCTCCAGGGTGAGACCAGGCATCCCCAGCGGTCTGGTGGGGCCGTTAGTGAAGATGAGGCAAGCTAATGCCCAGAGTTGCCGAGTGTGATCGCTGATCAGAGTGGGCACCGAGGCGAGAGAATTATCGAGTCCGCTGACCCTGGTCCAGAAACCTGCCGCGCCGGGAATCGAACCCTGGTCCCGGGCCATCCTCTGGTCTCGGGTCTGCCGCCTCTAACCAGTGAGCCACACTTCTTCACTCTCTGATGCCTGGGGTCCTTCCAGAGGGTGACCTTTGTTTATTCCTATCAAGACCCCACAGAGAAGCCCAGTGAGCAGCTCCTCGCGCTCAGCTCTAGCTGGAGACCTTCAGATTACTGATGCACTCACTCATCAGCCAATGTCCTGCCTGGCCAGAATGACATCCCAGCAGACACTGCCACTCCCTCTGAACTTGGCTCCAGGCACACTGAACACCCTCATCCTTCCTCCCTGGCAGGAGATAGAATGACGAGTCTCCTCCTGGGCCCCCCAAACACAGGGGGGAAGACAGACTCATCAGCATTTGCCTCTTTTCCTCCTGACCCCTGCAACGCCTAGAAGTGGCGATGGACCTATCTGAGAGTATAAATAAAATTGCAGTGAATACCTCAATGTTACTAGTGAAAGAGCTGTTGTATATTCACTCTTCTTCTGAAAATATCTGCCTATGCCTCTATGCACTGCAAGCAGTGGCATGTGATGAAGCGAGCTTCAGAAAATATTTTATTCTAGCTCGTGATGTCATACTCTCATAACTTGAAATAATATATTAATGAGTGTTTGCATGATTTGTTATAATGAAACCAATCTAGAGTAAGATTCCACATCATTATACAGGACTAATGTGCTTTATGTTGCATTTGCAAGTCTGTTTTGTAACGCATAACTAATATTGTTTTGTTTGTCATGTCTGTCCTATTGTCTTTGTCACTATTAATATGCGGCTGATCATTCATGGCATGTGCTTTTTATATGTGCTTACATGCTTGTCCTATGTTGTGTTCGTCTGTCTGTGTATCATTTAATCATCTTTTTACTCTTTCAGAAACATAAAGCTGGATTACATGAAGAATGGTAGATTTTAAATGTGCTGCTTTATTCGTGTGCTTCTGCTAGGTGACTTATACTAATGGGTTAACATTAGCTATGTAGGTTGGAAACAGAATGACTTTCATTTCCTGAATTAATTATTGTTTTGTGTTTGTTTAAATAATAGTTTTCTGGAAAGTGACGCGAGCTAAAAGTGGTGCAGTGACGCAAGCAAAAGTGGCGCAGAAAAAGCCTGCTGATGTTAAGCCACAGGAGAACATTTATTTTGAAAAAGGATGACAAGCTTATAAACTTCTATTATGAAAAGCTTTGAAAAAGAACTGCTAAAGACGACTCTGTGGAGAGGTTTGGTTGCTTTTATTTCTGTCCTTATCTGTATTTACAACATAATTTTTATAATGATCAATTAATTCTTCTCTGTCAGGTTTATTATTTACATTCGCTGATTTGGGAGTCCATTCTTCATCTTCTTCATCTAAAATTATTTCAACAACCTTTTTAACCTTTTTAAATACATTTTTCATTTTCTGATAGCAGAAAAACGTTTTCTTCTTCTTTTGATAATTTTGATCCATGTTTTAATATACTTACCTAATTAAAATTGTCCGCAACAAATAAACAAAACTTCCTACTTAAATTAGTACTTCTTTTAATTTACCTGTATTCACAATTTGATTTAGGTGAAAAGCAGCGATGAAAATACTTAGTCTGGCAGGAGTGCTAACACCTGTAATTCATTTATATCAGCTGTGGTGAAGACTCAGTAATGTTTATTTATTTAATTTCATTACCCTACAGATCCTCGTCCTCCCCTTCAGTCAACCAATCAAAATCAATCTTCCCTGAACTTAATAGACTTTGCTGCTGTTTCTCTTTCTTCACTCGCGTTTTCGCGCTCCAAATTAATCCTTTTCTGCACAATTCTGGACAACTGGCTATTATTTAACACATCAGTTATAATAAATGCATTTGTAGTGAGGAATTAAACTGAACGGGGACATTTTAAAAAGTAAATAACTTGACAGGAAGAGATAATTGATCATTATAAAAATTATGTTGTAAATACAGATAAGGACAGAAATAAAAGCAGATCCCCAGAACAGATTAATGTGACGCCAAGAAAGCAGATTAATGTAAAGCCAAGAGTACCAGTTCAGATTAATGGAGTCCCAGTCCAGACCCTTTCTCAAGGTGTCACATCAGGTAGGTATGATGAGATGTCTAGTACTTCTGAAATTAATATTCCTGATCATGTAAGTTCTACAAATGATTTAATGGAGCAGTTAACGTCAGACATGGAAGCAGTGACAGTTCCTGTAACAATTGGACCTGTTCCCCCAGTGCTTAGAAAAGATGAAACTAGTCGCACAGTGAATTCTGAAATTCAAATGTTTGCTGAAAAACTTTATTCTAATGTACCTGAAAATGAGTTAGTAATGATTCAAACTCAGCAAGAGAGAGTGATGACTCTAGTTTCACCTAGTGAAAACTCTGATGTTGACCTGATTGACCTGACACAGCCTGGTGAGTACAAATTAATAAATGATACAATCAGTACAGACAGATTAAAAAGATTACAGGATGATGAGGACATTGAAGGCTTGAACAATACAGGTAGGATTGCCTCTGCCCATATAAAAGATTTAATTTGGGCTTTGAGAAAAATGGGTAGTCTGAAAAAATGGAAGACAAAACGGACAAAGAAAAAGGAGAAGGAAAAAGCGAATTTAGCTGTTGTAAGTGAGTGTAAAAATCCACAGATGCAGAATGAGATAAATCAGCAGCAACAGTTGCTGAATAAACAGCTACAAATTCAGCGACAGGAAGTGATTCACCAAAATGAGATACCTCCGCCGCCATTTTTAAATCATGATAATGAGCAGAAATACAATAGAGATACAGGATTCAGTGGAGACAAGAAAAACAGACCTGATCCAGTTAAAATTGCAAACAAGCAGGGAAACTCATTTCCTAATGTTCCACAGTACAAGATGAAACCAGAAACAATTACTGTTATTGAAAAATGTATTGAGCAGGGTGTCCTAAAAGAGATTGAGAATAGTCTTTGTGACTCACCAGATATGGGAATTAGAAAGCCAGATGAAACGTACAAAATAGTACAAGACCTGGGAAAGGTTAACGAGATAGTTATCCCTTGTTGTCCTATTTTGCCCAATCCAGTAGAGATCCTTTGTCAGATACCACATGATATTGAGTGGTATTGGGTCCCAATGCACCCAGAGAGTGAAATAATTTTTGCTTTCAGGTTCCAAAAGAGAATTCCCAGTCAGGTAACTATTGAGAGAATTAAAATGATTCAGGCAATGGAATTCCCAAAGACACAAAAACAGGTAAGAATGTTCCTAGGCATGGTTGATTACTGTTGCCAATGGATTAATGGTTTCTCAATAATTATGAGGCCATTGCAAAGAGTAACAAAAGCAGAGATAAAAGACCCAATTGTCCTGACAGAAATTAAGCTCGAAGCCATTGAGCAATTTAAAAAGAGTTTGAGTGAAGCTCCTGTTCAGGGCATGCCAGACTTCAACAAAGAAATTGAGCATCTTGACAAAATAACAGTGATAAAATGTGCTGCAAATGGAGAGAAAAATAATTATGTCTCAAAAGGCAATGAGCACGCAGGTACCATTGTTAAATTTTGTGCTCAGGAGAGGGTTGCAATCAATGGGGAAAAATTCAATGAACATGTTTCAAGCATCCTCCTCATACTAATCTTTGCAATTCAGACATGGCAAGCATTAAAACAATTACAAGATGAGGCACATGATGAGAAGAAAAACACATGGCTCAAAGAAAGTTTCAGACAGCAAGAGGAAGATGAAATTTGGATTTACAAAGATGACAGACCTGTTATGCCCAATTGCATAATTGCTGACATGGCACGGATGTACCATGGTCCAATTGAGAGTTTGGGAACCATAGGCCGGGAGGGTGGTTCATTTACAAATATTCAAACAGATCTTTTTGAGTTGCCCCAACTTAACAAATTGAGATATGTCCTAGTCATCATTTGTTTATTTTCAAAATGGGTAGAAACTTTTCCAACAAGGTACCTATAAATTCATTGGGGGTTGGGGATTCAAAGGTGGAAAGGATCCAACTTAGCTCAATAAAGAAAGGGTAAAGGATATAGAATTAGTAGGATGTAAGACTCAATACTAATTATGAGTTGTAGAAATATAGATGAAATTAGAGTTTAAATACTAATCCAGAGTAAGCCTGAAACATGTTCAATAGATAACATTTTAAGTAAAATTTTTGGGTGTTGTTTGGTGATTTTGAAATCACCAGATGAGGGAGTTGATGAAGCGAGCTTCAGAAAATATTTTATTCTAGCTCGTGATGTCATACTCTCATAACTTGAAATAATATATTAATGAGTGTTTGCATGATTTGTTATAATTAAACCAATCTAGAGTAAGATTCCACATCATTATACAGGACTAATGTGCTTTATGTTGCATTTGCAAGTCTGTTTTGTAACGCATAACTAATATTGTTTTGTTTGTCATGTCTGTCCTATTGTCTTTGTCACTATTAATATGCGGCTGATCATTCATGGCATGTGCTTTTTATATGTGCTTACATGTTTGTCCTATGTTGTGTTTGTCTGTCTGTGTATCATTTAATCATCTTTTTACTCTTTCAGAAACATAAAGCTGGATTACATGAAGAATGGTAGATTTTAAATGTGCTGCTTTATTTGTGTGCTTCTGCTAGGTGACTTATACTAATGGGTTAACATTAGCTATGTAGGTTGGAAACAGAATGACTTTCATTTCCTGAATTAATTATTGTTTTGTGTTTGTTTAAATAATAGTTTTCTGGAAAGTGACGCGAGCTAAAAGTGGCGCAGTGACACAAGCAAAAGTGGCGCAGAAAAAGCCTGCTGATGTTAAGCCACAGGAGAACATTTATTTTGAAAAAGGATGACAAGCTTATAAACTTCTATTATGAAAAGCTTTGAAAAAGAACTGCTAAAGACGACTCTGTGGAGAGGTTTGGTTGTGCCTCGGAAAGCTCAGAACGGACAGGCTCAAGGTTGAAAGGAAGAGACGTGACAGATTTTGTATTGCTTGAACATCTTTGCTACAAAATGTAGCAGACTAAGGAACTGTCGCCAGGACTTTGTGCATGAACAATGGCTCTGTGTAAAAGCCTGGTCTCGTGGTGGAAGATGTCACAGTTTACTGTGGCGTGAGGTGATTCAGCCAATAGGGAGCCAGAATTCAGCTGATGGAATGTGAAAAATAGTTAGCTCAGCTTAATTTAGGGTATAAGAATAGGCTTTACCTGCAGATTTTTTGGCTTACACTTCTTGATTCCAGAGGGACGTGTTCTGCTGTCCGATGAATACACGTAAGGAAATTTAACTTTTTAAGACTTTGTTTTCAGGCTATGAGGGTAGAGACAGAGAGTTAGTTAGGATTTTGGAAATGCTCTTTTCACTTATTTCTGCTAATGATTAATATTTTCTTGAATTAAGCTCTCTTTATAAATGCTAAATAAAACTTTCTTATGACTTTTTAAAATGCTTGCTTAATAAAGTTCCAAACCTAAGTTTTCCTGAATATGTTTAAATAAACTTTTAAAATGACAAGCTGGTCTTGTTTATTGAAAGGAGTTCATTTTCAACATATTAGATCCATTCGCCTCATGATTCAGCTGCTCTGTTGTTTCTATGGGCCTGGTATTGATTGGTAAGTTTGGTGGTAGATGGTGACATCATTTATGCAGAATTTTAGTAAGAGCGCTGGATCACATGTCAGTTCATGTACTCTGTAAAGCACCCGCTGCACCGGGGGCTAGGTCTGAACTATATAAATTCCCCAATAAAAGTTGCGCAGTATTCGGAATATCATTTGCCACTAGGTGGCACACAATATTTTTACATTGCATGTATTCATAAAGCTCACTTTTACCCCCAAGTGGTTTCTTGGCACTATGTATCAACTTCCTGTTGGAATCTAGCTCAATGGCACTCATTTGAGGAATCTCACGAGAATCAAAGGCTTAGAGGCGCTATCGAGCTTCATACCCATGACTGGTACCAAACATAGATACCTGAAGTAAATTCAGTAGTCCACTAGGCATCAGACTCTCTGGACTAGGACCTGAGGTGTTATTCGTTGCGAGAGACAAACTGTTCCTTATTAACATGTGATTCCTGATACAATTTATTTGAGAGCCTTTGGTGTTTCCTATGAAATGCAGTCTCTGTTTAGGGAAAAGGTGTTAAATGTCTCCCCAGAGAAATTCAAGCTATAGGTCCTCTTCCCTACAGGTGTGAAAGGTGTCTTTGGACAAGGGCATGTTTTGTATGACCGCAAGAGTACAGTACCTCTCAGCAAGAGGGAATAGTAACAAGTAAGGGAGTAGGGATGGGCTAGAGTGCCACTACTAAGAGATCTGCCAAAAAGCAATGTGGAACTAGTCAGATTTGGCAGAAATTAATTAGAAATTAAATATTACTTTGCCCAGGGACTTGTTGGTTCCAGCCTGAGGGTATTTGTAGAAAACTAGAGCAACTTTGTGTATTTCAAAGTACAGGAGCCAGTAACATTGGTCAAAACATGATGTTATAAACTCCCACTACCTTTTAACACCTGTAACTTCTTCTTTCTCAATTTGTTCAATTGCAGCCCCTCGTTCTATCTAATCTCTGCTCCCCTCTTTATGTTTCTCTGGAATCTGGACAAAATGTAAAGTTGTTAAATATCAGGAGACAGAAATATCATAAATAAAATATTTTTCAGTAGCGGCTCCGGGAGGGAGTGCTACGGGCGGTGAGGCGGGGTGGGGGAGGGGCAGGGAGGGGGAAAGTAAACTCCGGATCACGGCTGACTGGAGTTATGTAAATAAATAAATAAACAAATAAAACTCATTTCATTGTGCATGCTTAAACGTCAAACGTCCCTCCACACCACCCCGCAGCACTCCCTTCAGGAACCCCTACTGATCGTGATACAAAAATATTGTCAAGAATATCGTTTATTTAGGTAAGTAATATAGTTTTAAAGAATATCATTGTTTTTAAGATCGTTTTCAGTAATATAGTTGTAAAAAATGTTTGCTTTTAATTATTTTTATATAAGTTTTAGATTATATATTAATATTATGTGCTACTATTGTTTGCTAATTGTTATACTTTAAAAAAATATATAGTTAGCAATTTTAAGTGATTTTGAATTTTTTATATAACTATTAGGAGTAATTTACAGTTTGGCACTTGGTTATCGGTTTTGTAGGAGGATAGAGTGGGAAGTTATTTAAGTTAATAATTGTGTAATTAAATATGTGATTGATATTAATAATGTAAATTATGTGATAGTGATTTATGTTACTTATATTTTAGGTGTGGGCTGATAGGTTTGTAGGGGTATAGGTGGGAACTGAATTAAGTAATAACTAAAAAACAGTGTAATAATATTTTTTTAATAGTAAATAATTATTAACATTATTTTTTAAATAGTAAATAGTCAATATTAAAATAGTAAATGCCGATTTGTAATTGGGTAGTAATTATTTAATTGATTATTAATTATACAAATGTTTTCATTGTTTTTCTCTTTTCAATAAATATATGTGTATATATATTTCTTATGTGAATAAATAATGTTTATATTAAGTGTTTAATGAGTTTTTTTTAATTTACAGGGTTATTCAAACATGTAACGTGCTTGAAATGAAGTTCTTTTTTTGCTGTTGCTGAGAGTGGAGTGGGAATAGTACATTTCACCCCTCCAAAGTCCAACCATTTCCCTACTGTTGCACAGACTGGAGTGGGAATAGTACATTTTATCCATCGGACGTCCAACACTTTCCCTACTATTGCGCTGTTTGGAGTGGGAAGAGTACATTTAACCCTTCAAAGTGGAACACTTTCCCTACCATTGAACAGGCTGGAGTGGGAAAAGTACATTTTACCTCTCCAAAGACCAGCTCTTTCCTTACTATTGCGCTGTTTGGAGTGGGAATAGTACATTTAAGCTCTCTGAAGTCCAACACTTTAGCTACTGTTACTTAGACATGAGTAAGAACAGTAAAGTTTACCCCTCCAAACTCCAACATTGCATACTGTTACGCTGACTGGAGTGGCAATAGTAAACGTAACCCCTCTAAAATCTAATGCTTCCCCTACTGTTTCTTAGACTGGAGTGGTAATAATAAATGTACGCCTCCCTAAGTCCAACGCTATCCCTAATGTTGAATATACTGGAGTGGGAATACTAAATCTAACCCGTCCAAAGTTCAACACTTTTCCAACTCTTTTGCAGTGTGGAGTGAGAATAATAAATCTATCCACTTCTAAGTCCAACATTTTCTCTACTGTTGCACTGTTTAGAGTGGGAATAATGAATTTAGCCCCTCAAAATCCAACAGATTCCATACTGTTGCTTAAACTGGAAAGAGAATAGAATATCTAATATTCCCAAACTCCAATACATTTCTATTATTGGTTACATATTTTTGTCTTTATTTGTATTCATTGCCTATTATTTTTTTACATTTCTCATTTGTATAATGTTTTTAACATTGTGTTTTTTATGGTTTTTAATATTTATATTTGGTAAAAATATTTTGAAATTGAATTGGTAATAGTTTTTTACATTTTGTTTAAATATATTTTTAGATATATGTAGATAGATAGATAGTAGACAGATAGACACATACATTTAACGTAATGTAACATATATCTTTTTAATAATTGTGTAACACTACATAAATATATATTTACATATAATGGGCCTGATTTCAATGTCGGGCGACACCGACTTGGTCCTGGGACTGAAAAACACCCGGTCGGGGGTCCCAACTGGCCCATTAAAATATGAACGAACAGTATTCAGTTGCATTCCACTTGACTCATAGGGCAACATCGTAATTGACCCCATAGTGTTAAGTATTAGTGGAAGTTATGCAATGTACATAATACTAATATTATATAGTAAAATATTTAAGATAACACTCGTAAATAGTCGCAAGCCACTGTCATCATGTAACAAACATCACCATCCCCCACTATTTTGGAGTGCGGGTGCTAAGCTAAAAAAAAACACTGTCAGTAGCACAGCAATGCGCACCACAGACTTTGTTGTCATCAACATTATTAATGTACCATTTTGCTCAATAATTGTATAATAACTTCAATATTTTCTCATGTGAGTACTACATAAAATAGTGGATGAAATTTCAATGTGGTGGTTTGTTATTTTTTTCACACAGGGGTGTGCATGAATGATTATGGGGTAGGTGTGAGTGATTCAGGGGTATGTGTGAGTGATTCAGTGGTATGTGTGAGTGATTCAGGGGTATGTGTGAGAGATTCAGAGGTATGCATGAGTCATTCAGAGACATGCCAGAGTGATTCAGGGATATGTGTGAGTGAGTTAGGGGTATCTCCGAGTGGTTCTGGGACATGCTTGAGTGGGTCAGTGGTATAACCAAGTGATTCAGGGGTACGTGTGAGTGATTCAGGGGTATATGTAAGTTATTCAGCAGTATGTCCAAATGATTTGTGTGAGTTATTCAGGGACATGCCGAACTGATTCAGGGGTATGTGTGAGTGAGTTAGGGGACCGGCTGCGGTCGTAGCTGCATGACCTAGATAATCCTGAGGTGCCTTTTCTATGATGAATGTGTGACTACAAAACGGCACCATCCCAAAACTGGATGACCCTTGATGCACTAGAGGAAAATCGTCTGGAAACAAAGAACCAAGAAAGGTGAGAGCATTAGGCCTCACGAGTGTGCATGGTGTGAATGCACAAGGAAGGGACATTCATGAGACAGCCCTGCCGAAGGCCCCAGACCGGATTGGGCTCACAGCGAGGGCCGAAACATGTTGGCATCAAGACAAGGGTATAATTGAATAATTGTATTCAATAGAACCCACTAATTTCATGTTTTTATACATACCCCAGGTACCCTCCAAATAAAGTCAAACCTGTGGGTATACCTTGAGGTATTTTTAATACATTACGTTTCTGGGTCCCTGCTTATTCAGTTTGCTTTATCTAAGAACTCCTATTTCAAACTATAGTTGAGTCCGCCCTAGTTCCGTCTTACCAGGGTGTGGATAAGCAGCGATGATAAAGCATGTCACGATAAGTGAAGTGAGTGAGGCGTTTACTTCAAAATCTTTGGATACCCCCTTAAGAGTAAGAACTGAGCAGAAGTAACACCTGACATCCTGATATAATAGGGAAGCGAATGTATTCCAATAAGAATCTCTGAGTAATCAGTTACTCGTGTGAGTTTTGACAGTGGGAGACTGCAAGTGATTCCACTATCTCTCACTCTCCGTTAGTGATAACAATGAGTTAGTGGTATCTCTTAGTGATTTATGGTATGTGTGAGTGATTCAGGGATATGTCTGTTTGATTCAGGGGTCTAACTGAGTGATTCAGGGTATGTGTGAGTGATCCTGGGGTGTGTGTGAGTGATTCAAGGGGATGTCCGAATGCTTCAGGGGAATGTGTGAGTGATTCAGGGGGTTCAGGGTAGGTGTGAGTGATCCTGGGGTGTGTGTGAGTGATTCTTGGGTATGTGTGAGTGATTCAGGGGAATGTGTGAGTGATTCAGGGGTATGTGTGAGTGATTCAGGGGTATGTGTGAGTGATTCAGGAGTATGTGTGACTGATTCAGGGGTTTGTGTGAGTGATTCAGGGGTATGTGTGACTGATTTAGGGGTTTGTGTGACTTATTCAGGGGTATGTGTGGAGTCCATTTCCATGTTCCTTCTCATTGGATCACAAAAAGTGTAAGCTGAGTTAGATAAATTTCGATATTCCAAAGCTTTAAGGGGAGCTCGGGTTGTCCTTCCTGTCTCTCTTTCAGGGCCCTGGGACCCATAGAGGTCATATTTTAGTCACCCCGCCTGGTGACAAGGATGCCCTTATGCTGCTAAGCGTTTCCAGAGGCCTGATCCGGAGTGCCTGTGCTGTATGTATGTGCCAGGAGTGCCAGGCTTTAGGTGGTTGGGGGATGGGTTTATCCGCTTGGATTCCAGCTCCGCCTTCGGTCCTGAGAGGCGTGCTTGTGTTCATAGATAAACCTGAACTGGACACAGCATTGATGCACCACACTCAGAAACTCAGATATATGTCTGTTTACAGCTTTATTGACAAAACAAGGCACACAACATATGGATGAACAGTGATTTGAAAAGATATGGACAACAAAAGTATACTGACAGACAGAAATGTTCACATAAATAAATATTTTAAAACAGTACCATTGCAAGTGATTCACAAGAAAAACATCTTCATGACAAAATTAAATAGTGTAAAAAGTTAGACAATAAATTATTTGTTCCACTGCAGTGGCATTGCCACATGGATAGGTTCACCGTGTACATCTTAAAGCATCTTTCTTCGTCTCTGTGTCCTCTTCACATTTATAATTCACAGTACGACCTACACTCAGTGCTCCTTAGGGGGGCTACACAGAGTGGAAGGACACAGTCTCTCTGCCCCCCATGCCCACCAGATGCTTTCTTTTCTCCCCAATCGATCGCGGAAAGAGACGGGGTACAAACCAAAGCCATTTTTTATTTTAACAATCCTGTCCCCTTAAGGTAAGTGTCCATGTGAGAGTCAAAAGGTAGGTCTGAGGACTATCAGGTCACAGACACATCATAGAGGCAAAGTGCGCTCAACAGGCGTGATCGCGCACTCAACTACACTTCTTTTATTTCTTTCCATTGATAAGATTTAGTTCAAGAGACAAACTTTTTAATAAATATTCAAAAACTTTGAGCCACAATATATTTAAAAATAAGGTCACCCTCCCAAATGGACCTCCTTGGTAACCCCTCCAATCAGAGGAGTCCATACATAAGAGCTGCCGCTCAGCCTGTGGAGCCGACTCTACACATATTGTACCTGTGAGTCCACCAGGAGAGTCCACAGAATCAGAGTCCTTCATGTACCAAAATAAATAGAATTCATCATTGATGCCTGCATCAGATTTGAACTATAATAAATGATTATAAATAACATTATTAGAAAAAACGCACTATAGGATCAGACATTATAAAATATTTCACATTCTGTACAAAATGTCGGAGTCTGGTACCGCGCATGGATTGTGCGAGCCTTCTCCAGAAGACATCGTCAACGGCGCTGACGGTGATCACCCAGAGAACCAGGAAGGTTGGAGGACACGATCCACCCATGTGAGTAGGATATATTACAAAAATAGACTTTTTTCCAAATGTTTTCAGAAATTTCAAACACTGTTGACCCTGGTCAGGCAGGTACTGGAAATCGTTCTCCATGGGGCCGTATTATATGGAGACATATATCCCTTTAAATGACAGCCAGGCAATAAGGTTCTGATAAAGCTATTTCAAAACTGGAAAATGCAAAACGACATTGGCTTAAGTTGAGAATTGATACTGCTGATGTGGTTATTTGGAAACAGCTGGCTTATCGATGTTCAATGCGTGTCCGCGCATCCTCATGCCAGCGTGTTCTTCACCCGCTCAAATGTCTGCATGACACTGGCAGTGGGCACGCAGCCCTCCCTAACGATGGTCAGGATGCCTGTGAAGAAAGAAGTACAGTGTCAGCAGATAAAGACCTCTGAGCATCAACCAATGGAGACAAGTGAGCTGGTTGGGAAATGATGGGTATCACCCTCCTAGGATGTGAAAGGGCTCTCAGTCATCAGCCCTGTCTTCTTCTTTCTTGCAGAGAAGAGAAGAGACTTTTTATGGTGAGAGGTGGAATCATGACTAGATCTGTGCAAAACTGAAATTGCGCGTGCAAAATTTATGACATTTTGCACAACTAGAGAGACACCGGTTCATGCACAAAATATCTTGTCAAGAGGCAGTTTCTGTAGAACCAGTCTCCTACCAATACCTCAGATTCATTTTATATGAGGTAACACCTCACAAAAAATGTTCACGAGATACTGGCAAAACCCCATTTCACAAAATTCACATAATTTTGCATAATGTTCATGACATTTTGCAAAACAAATTGCATTATTTTGAAGATGGCTATTCACAGGAGGGATGTGGTAAATTCTCATGCTGCATGCATTCTCCAGAAAGGCTGAAAAACTCAATCAGAGCTGAAAAATACGTTTCAAAAACCCATTCATGCTGAAAACCTTGAATCTTATAGCTGTATATAGCATATCTCCCTTGAGTCCCTCATTCTTTCATTCTTGTGTTTGATTAAAACTCTCTTTGCAGAGGGACAGCGACATGTCACCAGCTTAGAAATCCCAGTCCGGTGGCTCTGTATCATGAGACGAATTAGAGTCCGGGGGAACAGTAATGGGATAGAATTAAGCACCAGCACTAGACTCACCTTCATCTATCCTCAGGCAGTTCACCACGGTGGAGCCCACCAACTCGTTGGAGTCCCCATCGCACAGCACTCCCTCCAACTTGTGACTCAAACGCCTGTTGCAAAGATGGAGAGAAACACATAAGCTCTTGTAATAGGAATCGACAAAGAACAGGCGCCTTGATGCCTCTGGGCAAAGTTGCGCGTTTATAAGTTTAATTTCATTCATTCATTCATTCAACATCTCCCTGCTCTGATCATCAACATGATAAGGATAGTCTACAGTGAGCCCGGCAAGTGTAACTGCCCCCAAACACATTAAAAGTGGATGACAATTAGGGTAATTTAGAGACTGAAAGCCATGTGTGAGTAAACATTAGCCAGTGGTCCTGCACAAACTCCAATCCACCAGGTTGGACTGGCCTGTTCATGGAACAGACAAATATAATAAATACGAGGATGTCTATCATTGGGTGGGGAGTATTAAAGAACTTTTTACAATTTCATTACCCAGTTATCTATGAATACATGCACTCTAAATTACGGATGTGGTTCAACACTGCAGTTTATTACAAACTAGATTTCACATCGGTTTATTTCAGATAAAGTTTACACTCTGCTCTCCTACTCACATGTCAGTCAGAAGACTAATCAATTCTCATGAGATCCATTCCCTTCCCAACTCCTCCCTGGCTCTAACCTCATCATCCAGCAAGCCACCAACCCACAGCCAATCCCACACTCTGCTTTCAGCACCTCTGTCTTGAACGGATACTTACGAGGTGACCATGTCATGGTGGGTGCTGTCACTCTCCCCGCTTGGGTTGGCGGAGGTGATAGCCAGGGGGCCGGTCATGTCCGTAAGGTGGGCACAGATACTATGGTCTGGCACTCGGATCATAATGGAGTCCTTGGTGCCCACAATGTCATATGCCAGTCCGACCCCTGAAAAGAGAGACAACAAAGGCATCTTTTAGCAGCAGTTCAGACTCAAGTGAATGAGTGGTCAGTGGTTGACTGACTATATTTATACAGAGCACTCCATACAGAGCTTGCCTCTAGGCTCTGGTGAGAGCGGATCGTAGAGCTGGATTGGTCATGATCAAGACTTTCCTCAGCTGGCTGAGGTGCATCTGATAAACCATGTGGGTGAATGAGCCGCGGTCTACAGATCAGACTAGACAAGGGCCGGGAGACACCAGGACCACTGACCTAGGGATACAAGAGCGGGAAGAGATGAGGGGGTGTACACTAGTGTTCATGGATACATCGGTTGTGGTATGTGAAAGTAGAAGCCGGCTGAAATGAGGGTCTCTTGCCAAACACCAAGGGGTTTATGGGTTGTGGTTTAAGGATGCAGGAGTTCAGTGAGGCAAGGGTTTATCAATAACAAGAGTGTTTATGGACCATGACCTAGAAATGCAGGTGCCAGGTGAAAGAAAGTGCTGTAGAAACCTTGGGGGTACACTAGAGTAGGGTCCATTAATGCATGGTAATGGCCATGGGGCAGGGTGGATGGAACTGAGGTTAAGATCATAGGAGGAAGATGATATGAAAATGTCCTCGTACTAGAGTGGAGTGCATCCCCAATGATATAGGGAGGCAGGAGCTGAGAGAGAAGCACTTCTGTGGACAATTTGAGGGTCTACAGAATGTGGACACGTTTTTGGTATGCTAAGAGAGATGAGGGTCTGGAGAATCCATGTGATTGTATGCACCATATTCTATGGATTCAGGAGCAGGTTGAGATGAGGCTCTGTACACAAGAAGGGGTGCATTGGACTACGGTTGAGTGAACCCGGCAGTGGGGGAAGAGCACATAAAGTGATGGATGGAAGGCCTGTGAGGTAAGGAGTTCTTGAGAGCATTGTGCTCCAAGAAACATGAGCTAGGTATGCTACAGTCATATCAGATGAGGCTTTATGTGGGAGGTGGAATCATGGCTTACAAACGGGGTTAAGTGAGAAGAGGGTCTATAGACACCATTATAGTGTGTGACATTGGTGAGCGCATGAGTACATTAGATCAATAGTTGGGATAGCAAAGCACTTTGTGTATGGAAGTGGAGCAGTAATTGCTTCTGAAATATGCCCCACCCAGTTCCATTTCACGACTCCACCCTAAGCCGCAAGTCGCTAGAGTAGGAAATCCACACAGAGCTCCCTCTAGGAAGATGGCAGAGATGATACTCACCCAATCTCTTGAGCCACTCTCCTTTCTGAACGATGCAGCTGATGCCCCCGGGGTAGACATTCTCCATGAAGTCCCACAGGAGAGGGCTAAATGGGGGCTTCACGTTCCGCAGCTGGCCGAGGTGGGATATGCAGATACAGATGGGCTTCTCCAAGGGTCGGTCCTAAAGCAGAGAAGAGAGAAGCAGAGGGGGTGTTTAGACGGATCAGCATGAGGAGAGGGACCGCTCCGCTGCTGAAGCATCATAGCACAAGACCCGGGAAGGGATCATGGGGCAACTGTGACACTTGATCAATAGTACAAACTTCTTCTAGAATGCTACAGTCCCCGGTCTGTAAACAGGACACAGAGTATTGTCAGCCAAGCAATAGCTCATTTATACATGATAAGGAGTGGACTAAGCTCTAAAAAGGCAAACATTAGAGTTAAAAGTGCATTCACAGTACCCTTAGCTGAGCCACTGAGAATTAGTGTGTGATTTATATTGATGTAAGTGTCTCTAGATTCTGATGACCATAACACTTTGGGAGATCACTGGAGGGACATTTAGAATATTACAAGGAACAGTGAACATTTGGACCTTGTATGGAAAGGTAAGGGGCCTCTTTGTTTGTTTGTCAATTTGAAGCTTGGTTTTCACAATCATTGAAGATGGTTTGTCCTTTCTTGATCTTTTAGTAGACACTCGATTTCATTTTTACTGACAACATAACTGGGACAAGTCAAGTAATACTTTGCCCAGGTTTCCACTGACAACCACAGGAGTGATTTTTTTTTGAATGGACAATTGAGGTTGATTTTGAGACCTTAAATTAATAGTAGGGCCTTCGCAATCTGAGCTTTTTGCAGAGACTTAAGATCCTTATTTAGCTGTTCTCAGCTATCATCTTAAAGTATCTGTAGAGCAAATAACTACCAGACCAGCCCACCACTAAAGTCAAAATTAAACCAGGGTGCTACTCCTCCCAACTCCCTGGTCTTGGAGAGGATGATGTGCTCTTTAGTCACACAATTGTCTAGCGACTGGGAGACGGTGCGGTCTTTTCAGGTTTGGAAGCACGATGGCCTTTTGATGAATGTGTGACTAAAGAGGACACTGTCCCCTTCCAGACCAAGGAGCTGGGATCCCCTAAGTTAGGGTGTAATGTACCTATATACAATTAGGATTCACCTGGGTTTTTGGTTTCACCAGGTTTTGCAATTGGCATATTGGCCAGTCCAATAGGAATCCTTGGCCCTGAAGAATACCCAAGACCTGTATAGACTAACTATAGGGGCAGAAACATGTTGGCTTAGAGAGCTGGTTTGAGCAATTGCTCTCACTTACCATCTCACTGATGTTTTTAGATATACCTGAGGTCCCCAATATTAAAGGTGATATACTGGGGTACTCCAATGCTTTTTTTTAATTATCTGGATCACGACATCTGTCCACTAAATCTTTATCTATTAACTCCCTCTTTCGTTCGAGTCCACACGGAGTTCGGGTCCGCCATGATAGCACTGTCCTACCAGGGTGGAGAGAGGTTGCGAATGATGAAGCATGACACAAACAGTGTGTGAGGCTTCCTCTGCCTAAATATTGGTCTTTCCACATGATCTGACAGAATTCCTGTGACGTCCACATTGGGCTTGGACTTGAATTCGCAAATAGGAGAAGAAATCCTCCTTTAACTTGAGCTACCGTACCTTTATGTGTTGTAGTGTTTCATTTAGGGAGGTCGTATGTTGGTCTTATCTCCCCTTCTCTGTTTACATGTTAATAGTAATAAGAAGATTCTCTGGAAAGAATGAGGCTTGATAATACCCTGGCCATGCGTGCTCTTAGATGCAACAAAGGGTGAAACAAAACAAAGGCAAGAAAGAGATCACCAAGCTAATCACTTGGTTTGACAAAAAGTGTTCATCAACATAGCAATGACAAAGTCAATAGGCTTCACATTTGTACAGTTTAAGGGATCTTAACACTCTGTGTGCTGTGGTGCATGCTTACCTTGATGGTGTAAATCTTCTGGATGGCCTGTGGGTGTTTGCAGGAGGCTGCCAGGGCATACACTGTGTCCGTGGGGACCCCACACACCCCACCATCATCCAGCAGGGCGGCGATGGTCCTGAGACTGCTGGTGCGGCGGGAATCAGGACACACGCAGGAGCTGGACACTTCGACTCTCTCCTTGGGCTTCATTTCCTAAAAGGATGCAGAGCAGAGACAGACTGAAGCAGCGTCTTCCACAGCTCCAATGCAGGATACACACACACCCCTGGAGTACTGTCGTCGGGTGGGCCCTGTCAGGTACAGACAGTGGGGAGGGCACCCTCCCTGTGTGGGCTCTCTCAGGTATAGGCAGTGGGGGAGGGCACCATCTCTGGGTGGGCTCTATCAGGTACAGACAGTGGGAGGTGGTGAGCTCTCTCAGAGGCACTGACTCATGGACACCTCTGCTAGGAATTGAGAAAGTGTGAGTGTAGACAGCTGCCTCTGGGTGGATTCAGTCAGAGAGAGATGGGTAGTACTATCCCTGGGGTGGGTTCTATCAGGTATAGACAGTGGGGCAGGGCAGGATAACTGGGTGGGCTCGCTCAAGTACAAAAAGTGGGGTAGGTCATCATCCCTGGGTGAGCTCCGTCAGGTATAGTCGGGTAGGGCACTGTCCTTGGGTGGGCTATGTGAGGTATAGACAGTAGGGAAGGGCACCGCCTCTAGGTGGGCTCTAGCAGGTACAGTGGGGGAGGGCACCACCTCTGGGTGGGCTCTGTCAGGTACAGACAGTGGGGGAGGGCACCGCCTCTGGGTGGGCTCTCTCAGGTACAGACAGTGGGGAGGGCACCACCTCTGGGTGGGCTCTCTCATGTATAGACAGTGGGACAGGGCAGCATCCCTGGGTGGGCTCTCTCAGGTACAGAAAGCGGGGAAGGCCATCATACCTGGGTGAGCTCTATCAGGTATAGTGGGGTAGGGCACCGTCCTTGGGTGAGCTATATCAGGTAGAATGAGGGATCGCGCGCTGCCCCTCAGGTGGGCTCAGTTAGGTGCTGAGAGTGGTTTGGGGCACTGCCCTTCGGGTGGGCATTCTCAGGGATTTAGCGGGGGGTACATCCTTGGGTGGCGGGGGACTCTACCATGGCAGTAATTATGTCCATCCTCACTTTACCTTGACTAGAGGGGGTCCCATAGGAATAAGGTCCTTGTTGAAGAGGCAGTTTCCGAGGGATGCCGCTGCCCCGTAGACGCAGATGGAGCTAAAGACAGCCAACACTGCAACTGGAGGAACAAAGAGAGGCAACGTCAGGCAAACTCAACCGAGACTCACATTTAGAACAAAGTACAGAACCCAAACACGTATACCATGAGCACGTACATCACTGTAAGCCACGAGTACATCACTGTAAGCCACGAGTACATCACTGTAAGCCGCTAATGCTCAAGAGCATGAAGGCCTGAGTTGATACGCAGGCAATGCCTACTTTGAGCCGGGCATGTGATAAGACATTTAGAGTAGCAGCTTTGTCCTATATGGTCACATGGCCTCATCCTGATTCAATATTCATCGGTTAAACGCTGTGGTATTGAAGCAGCTTTCGCCACATCTGAGATGCTCCTGACACCGTGCATCACACGATGGCATTTCAGAGGCAATCATCTCACAGTGAACCTCCTCGTTTTCCTTCAGCCCAGTTTACCTCTGGAGGAACCAATACTGATGCAAGAATGAAGGATATTCTAATGAAGTTGCTTGCTTTGTTTATAATGACTTTTCTATGTTTCCAGTTCTGCAGAAACACACAAGAGTCTTGATAGTTGAAGTTGGCCTTGGTGATGGACTAGAGACTCAGTTGAACCCCAGAGCCTCCTCTAACAATGGCCAACAAGAGCCACCCACAGCCCTGGGCATGTCCATTCCTTCATTGACCACTTACTCTCGAGCGGCAGGGGCAGTCGCTCCAAGGTGAAGAGCAGGAAGCAGGTGACGGCGGCTTCCATCAGCAGGGCCAGCAGGAAGAAGACCACGTTGGCGTAGGCGACTGCGGAATGAGAAGAAGGAGAGGGCTTTAGGGACCAGAAGCAACAGACGTCAGAGGCTGGCTGGTGCTGCAGTGACTTTCTTTCCTCATTAAAGGGGGGTGCACCACAAGTGGTGTGCATGGACCACAGAGGGTCATAGGTGGACAGCTGGAATATGGCCTGTACCATTGTATGGATTCATTCAATCGTACGGATCAATCCAAACTCACTACGGTTGGACGACCATCCATCTCCTGAGGCCGCTGGTCCTTCAGCGAGCAGTGAGGAGATGGACCATCAACAACCGCCTGAGCAGACTTACCCAAGACCATGAGGAAGGCGTTGACGATGAGGAAGGCGACGGCACCAAGGGCGAATTCACCATGACTGGCAATGCCGATATTCAACAAGGGACCTGGGAGGGGTAAAGACAGAAAAGAGGGCGTTAACTCATGGTCAACAGCACATGAATTGGGGCATGTCATCATCTTCCTTCAAAATCAGACTTATCTGTGACTTAGACCAATATGAGGCACTTTACAGTACTTGTGCATTTAACATCTTATATTTCATGTCACTGTTTTAGATCTTTTAGTTATTTCTCTTGTTACAGTAGAGTATGTTTTGCCACATACATGTATTTATCACTGCATTGTAGTAATATTTCTCTACACCTTGTAGAGTCTTGAATTATTTTATGATTTAATAAACATAACACTATTAATATGTCTAGTGCCAATCACTTTCAATTAAACACATATTGAGCAGTATGCTTTCAAAGGCATATTTTTTCTTTGTCTGATGAAAACTCAAGGATACAGTTGGCTCACTTGGTGTGCTCACTAAGCGTGTAACTCTGGGACCTGCCCGCATCTCTATGATTTTAATAAAATGACAACCATGTCCCCAAGAGCCCTAAAACAGTCAAGGCCAGTAGCTTGGTTTTTAAATACCTTTTCATACGTGCATTAGAACAACAAAGAAATATTTACCTGCGAACCGTAGCCAGGTCCAGGTGGCCCACACCACGGCATAACAGAAGGGCAGGACCGCCCCAAATCTTCGCCCTCTCTGGACCACGATCCTGGAGACGTACAACTGGAAAAGAGCGCCTGGGATCAGCACCCAAGGGATGGAGAGGTGGGCTCTGGTGTCATCACTGAGGGACCCCTGGATGGCAGACAAGGAGGCCAATCCGTTGCAGAGGAAGAACAGAGCATCAGGGAGCTGGCTGCTGGTGCCCTGGTCCTCAAGGTCTTCTTCTTTGGATCTGCTGGTCACGCGCCTCAGACCCAGAAGCAATCTTTGGAATGTCGCTGATGACATCACTTGGTTGCCAAGAGGGATCAGAGCCTTATCCGCTATAGAGTTAATGAGGCTGGCGAAGGTGGCGTAGAGGGAGATAGCCGTATAGATGCTGCAGGCCACCGCGAAGAAGACACGGGAGCCAAAGAGGGGGATCTGTTGGATGGTGGAGACAGTGAGGAGGAGGAAGCTGGCATTCTGAAGCACCTCCAGAAGGTCCCTATTGAAGGACATGACACAGAGGATGCCAGCAGTGACCAGGAAGAACCAACTCCCCACCATGCCCGCTCGGCTCCCGCCCACATCGTCCGTCGAGAGGAAAACGGTGAGGGTGAACTCTTCCCAGGATATCACCAGCCAGAACAGGCTGTGGAGGCCAAACTTGGTGGTGTTGTAGACGTCGTCACGCAGGTAACTGTAGTAGCTCGCGCAGAGCTGGGAGAAGGCATTGATGCTGACCCATATGGCACCAACGTAGAAGGTCTTCATGTACCCAGAGCCGTAAAAGGCAAAGATGAAAGCGGCCACTGTGTCCGCGATGTGTCCCAGGGCCATGGGCTCTGCGTACTTGGAATTCTTCTTCTTCTCCTCCCCGATGCTGCTGGAAGTCTTGCTGTTGGCCGTGCCTAGAAGTAAGACACTGAACAGCGAATTGCCGAAGCCAGGGAGGACATACCTCTGTGTTAGGCCCTTCAGGAGCAGGGCGGTGGCTCCATAGAACCCTAGCAGCACAATGAGAAGCTCAAAGACCCCGGACACGACTAGCGCCCACTGACCGAAGAGCCCAACGGCCTCGAAGACCAACGTGAGGGTGATGGCACCGAAGACAAAGGGCATGATGTAGTTGACAGTGGCCGAGCAGAAGGAGAGGATGAAGGCGATGACCGTATATGCCACCAGCCCGGCCACGGCACTCTCGGTGACTGGGAGAGGAGAGGCGGCCATGATGGATTGGTCAATGGAATTGTTTGCATCCTGTGTGCTGTTGACGATGGAGGGGTAGGCTCCTAGGACGATGCGGGTGGCCCCGTAGCTGCTCCACAGGGCGGCGAAGGAGACAAAGGCGGTGCTCCCCAGGTGATCATACTTCCGGAAGCAGAGAAAGCCTGCGACGAGTTGCGTCAGTCCTCCAATCAGGATCAGGTGAACTCCTGCAAAGCAGAAATCGAAAGACATTAAGAAAAATTTAACGGGACCTCCTGGCATGCAAAGTGAGTGTGTCTATGTGTGTGTGTGACGCTGTGCCTGTCCGTCGGTGTAGTGTGTGTTTCTGCCAGACCTTTTGCATTCTTCTCTATGTCTTTGTTTTCATTTGTGTTTCTGCATGAATGTGCACAGTGTGTCAGTTTGTCTTTCTCTGTTTGTCTCTGTGTTAGTTTGAGGTTCTATGTGTGTGTGTGTGTGTGTGTTTGGATCTCTTTGTCTGTGTGTGTGTGAAGTGTGTGTTTGTGTGTATTTGGATCTTTGCGTCCACATGGGTGAAGATGTTTGTGTAGACACAACTGCCTTTAAACCTCATTGCTAGCATACACAGCGTCCTTTTTAATTGTTTGACTGCTTACTTATAGTTTTTTTAAGCGTGGACAAAGCACAAACTTGCAGAAGAAGGCATTGTAGGGAACATACCTACACAAACATATACCAGAGAACTTACACCAGAGTACAGGATAGATCAGGTCCTGATTTTAAAACAATGCAGCCAACTCTAATCCCATCAGTGCCAACCCCAATGAGAGAGGATCCGAACCAGGCTGTTAGATGTCTCTTTGAAAGAGAGAGACCTGTGGTGGCCTCAAGCCTGGAGGAAGAGGGATCCAACCTGAGACAGCAGCACCTGAAGGTTCAATGATGACAAACCCAGGGACCCTCAGCCCTGGCGTCTCTCCACCCCTCAGCCCTGTGCTGCCACCACAGATCCAGATCATTGCAGCCAATCAGGGTGAAGTCCCAGCATGCACTGCAAGATGGGCCTGACCAATGCTCATGCCCACCACAGGAGCTGGAAGATGCGGCCAATGTAGGTCTTTCAAGCACCCCTAGGACTCTGACAGCCGCAAGAAGTGCAGTCGTAGAAGGAAGCTGTGGGTTCAGACAACCAACCAGGACTGAGCTTCCAGAATCAACTCCGGAAACAAACTCAACTTGAACCAAAGTAAGAAGATCCGCGCTGGCCTCCAGGGTCTTGGATACATTAGCCCGAGCGGCTTCTTGTTACCACCACCCCGTATGCTCACCTCCCTGGGTGCTCGCTCTCCCTCAGGTGCTCACTCTGACCCCCAGGATCTTACAGTCCTTACCCAGCCCTCCCTGGTCCTACAGCCAGCCCCATGCTCACCTGCAAGGATGTTCTCCACCCCTTCAGCGTTCACCTTGGTGTGGAACGAAGCGAAGTTCTGTAGCGCCACCAGGAAAGCGCTGATGACGTTGGCGAGGAAGCCCAGGACGGCGGGTTCACTGTAGTACACGGAGGCGAAGCCTTCCATGGTGAGGGCAAACCTGGAGGACCAAGAAGAAAAAGTACAATGAGGAATGGGGAGGGTGAGAGGGGGCAGGAAGTGAGGCAACGAAAGAGGAGGGCAGGAGGCGGGACAGCCACAGAAAGAAGGTGAGAATAGGAATGCGCAGGAAGTGAGATCACTACATGCAGGAAGTGAGAAAATGAGAGAGGAGGGCAGGAGGCGGGACAGCCACAGATAGAAGGTGAGAGTGGGAATGGGCAGGAAGTGAGATCACTACCATGCAGGAAGTGAGGTGTGGAGAAAAGCTGGGCTAAGAACTGATGGTGAAGTGAGGGTGGGTCAGGAACTGAGATGGAGGAAGGGTGAGAAGGTAGACCTGCGAAGGGCCTGCTAGTTTTGGAGTAGGGATAGATGGAAGGATGAGATTAAAAAAGTATTTCAGAAAGGAGCGGGGGGAGGGTCTGGATACCGCTGAGTGGTGAGAGAGGGAAGAGACAGGAGATGTGCCCAGGAAAGGCAGGGGTGAGATGGATGAAGGGCTGGATGTCAGATGAGGGAAAGGCTCGAGGTAAAATGGACCCCACGCCAGGCCGCGCGTGTCTATGATGGAAGGAAACATGCTGAGCCTGGAAGGAGAAGCAGTGAAGAGAGGACTATGGATTTCTGGGTCTGATTGGACGTTTAGAGTCAACTGACAGGAGCAACGACCAGATATTGGAAGGCTTTATAAGTCAGTAGCAACTGCAGTCTATGGCAGCGAACTCTGGGGCTATTTGGCATGTGAACAATTACAGATTGCTGAAAATACATTCCTCAAACGCCTTCTGTGTGTCCCAGCCGCTACTTCCAACTTTGCGGTACATGAGGAGCTAGGAGTAGAGTATTTGAGCGATACTCTCTCCTTGCGCCCATTGACATGCTGGTTGAAACTATGGCTGAGTCAAGATATCCCACTGACACACTTAATTGTAAATGATTTTATCTCGCATGAGAAGGCATTAGGCAGTCCATGGCTAAAGTACTTAAAAACAAGCTTCAGTGAGCTGGGTCGCTCGGATTTATTTGAACACCCGACTAAAATTGTAAAAGGGGATGTGGAAGCAATTACGCAGTCTTTCCTTCAACGGCGGAAGGCCTTGAGGGAGGGCGCAGAGTTTCAGAAAACAACTGTAAGGAAATATATTATGGTAAAAACCTGTCTGACAATGGAGCCTTATTTACTCCCATGAAAAGTTCCTTTTAACAAGATTTAGATTGAATTTATTTCATCATCTGCTTATAAGACCAAAAAGATTATTTAGCAAATTACCTGTATCCTGTGGCTGCGACGGAAAGTCTCCACAGGATATGTTGCATTTTATGTTTTTATGTAAATTATATGATTATCCTCGAAAACGTTATCTGATTGCTCTTTAAAAAAAAACTTAATTTTAAACAGATTCGTCCAGCCCTTTTATATTTGCAACTGCTGCACAGTGATAGTGACCTTCAAATTATTTAATTTTTAAAACTGTCTCTCAAACTGAGAACCTGTCTGGATCAATGAATATTAACTCTTAATGAATTCCAGTTCATGTAACTAATGATGTCAAAGGAAGCTGCTTTGTAAATATTTTTATGATGTGTATATATGTACAGTACGTAATGTGTGCTTTTATGGTTGAATCAAACCGAAATAAAGTCTCTTTTGATTGATATATATATGGCTTTATAAGTAAGTATAGTATATATTTCTCGTAGTGAAATAGAAAGGTCTTGGCTGACAACAGACCTGAAATCCCAAGAGGCAAGACAGCACTGTATGTAAAGTACATATTGTAATTTGTAATTATGTCTTCTGTTCTCTTCCTGCTGCAGGTTTGTTAAAGAGTCAATGCTTGTCACCAATAGGGCACAATTTTAAATCCACTCAGTCGTTCATCCTTCTGAGGTGGATAAAATTAGAGTCCTTGAGTCATCAACTGTGCATCTTAAGAGTAATACAAGTCCCCGAGGAGGTCTGTGCTGACAAAACCACAGGAAGAGTGCTTTGAATTGGCACAGAGTGTGTAGTTAATTGGAGTATGTTAGTGTAAACTGTGCATGCGTGAAAATTGCTCGGTTTTAGCACAGTCCTTTACGCCACCTCTTCTGTGGACCACGTGTGTGTCTATCCGCATTTCTCTGCACATTGAATTTACAAGCCATCTTAAGCCCCCCTGAGCAGTTCATGCCAAGCACTGAGGGGGTCTCGAGACGGAATGAGAAACCAGTGTGATGTCACAGCTATACTTGGCAGAAACTAAAGTCCTCGTAACCATGAGTTCACGCGGACAGGAGCAGCCCCGGCCAAAGGAGGCTGCAGTTTGGGACCAGAGGGGCTCAGGCAGTTCCAGCGGGAGGGGATTGAGGAGTGTTATCCTTTGCTTAACTATGAACCATACACTGTGTAACAATAACTATGTAAAGCGCTTAGAAATGGCTGACATAATACAGAAGAGCTACATAACGAACAAGCTATTTTGGAAGGATTTGTAACGCCTGCCTCGGTAAATATGGCGCCTTAAAGCTCAGGGACGGAATCAGAAGGACTTTAACCCTTTAAGCTTTACCGTCCTGTACGTGCAGAGGCTCCGCATAGGGACAAGAACGTAGCGCCTTGTGCAAGGTCCAGGATCATATATCTTCCAACTTTATATTGCCCTCCAACGATCCGCTATAAATAAAAGGAAACATTCACCCAAATTAGCCCAGACCTATTGATTTTGCCAATGCTTGTGTTTTTCTTTTGGGGAGACAATTATGTTCCGCATCAGTAGCAAGCACTGGTAAAGCCGAATGGTCAGCCGCCCCTTTCAGGGCCAAGAGCTATTGGCCCTGCATTTCCGTGGAGAAACGGAATCCTCTGAACTTTGCGTTGCAGAACAAGCCGCGCAGAATATACCGACAGACAGAAGTGGGGAAGGGTGTGAGTGCAGTGTGAGGCAAGGGACAGACAGACTTCACCTCCGTATAGACGGAATTCAACAATAATTTCAAATGAGGATTAGACTGAACACCCACTGGCTCCCCTTGCGACGGACTCTGTGGGGCAGATGTACAAGCCCCTTACGCCACTTTTGCGTCACTTTTCCCATGTTAAAAGTGACGCAAAATTGGCTTGTAAGTCTGCCCCTGTGAGATTTAGACATCCGAACAACTTGTTTCTGAAGAATCCTTTGCACAGATCAGATGTTGCCTCTTATGGACCTTTTAAATAGCGGGTCATAAAGTCACCCATCTTAACAACGTCTAATTAACTGACCCCGGAAAGATGGAATGCTGGGACTGCCCTAGCATGGATCGAATGTTTTTTTTTTTTGCATATTTATACAGCGCGAACTCGACCCGAAGGTATTGGAGCGCTTTACATGAGCACCTTATTTACGTTACACATTCAGGCACGGGGAGATTCAGTGATCTGCCCAGAATCACAGGATGTGGACGCGACCCGAGGCTCGAACCCTGGTTTCCAGCACCAAAGTCGGCAGTCTACCAGAGGGACAACTTTACAACTTACTCATGAGACATCTTACTTCAATGAGGAACCATTAAACTGGCTAGTACTACCTGCTAGCACTTCTTATTTACAGCACTTGGAAACGGCAGGCGTGTTATGAGGCGCTACACCAGCTGCTACCTGGATGATAAACGAGTGCCCTCTCCCGGTCATTTCACGTGGAGCTTCCTAACGAATGTGCTTTACATAGCGCTTACAGCGATTATATTGTTAATGACTGGGCACGCAGCGCCTCCATGGAGTGAACTGTGATACCTAAGTGCCGGTGTTTCATATGAGTCTTGGAGGCGAGCACCGGCAAACACCGGCACAAATTAAGCGCTTTGGTCCATAAAGGAAGTTATTACAAAGCAGGGCACAAAGCAGGAACAGCAAAATAGTAAATAATTATTACAATTATTTTTAAGATAGTAAATAATTAATATTCAAATAGTAAAGGCAGATTTTGTAATTGAGAATTAATTATTTAATTGATTGTTACCTATGTAAATCTTTTACGTTTTTGATATAATGTAAATGAATGTACGCACCTTCTGGCAGAAAGATGCAGGGACACCAGTGTGCACCCCAAGACTGGGCCCGCAGCTCTCGGTGCCTGTGCGGTCTCTGGAGGGTGAGGTCTCAGGGTGGTGGGTCCTACGGCTCTGCTGCCTCCGGTGGCGGCTCGGATGTCGGCTGTGTCCTATGTCCCTGTCGCGTCCCTTCTGTCTTCAGGACCCTCTGTCTCTGCTGTGCCCCTGTCGTCTCTTGTAGTTGCTCGGGTGTCTCTGCTGTGCCCCTGTCGTCTCTTGTAGATGCTCGGATGTCTCTGCTGTGCCCCTGTCGTCTCTTGTAGATGCTCGGATGTCTCTGATGTACCCCTGTCGTCTCTTGTAGATGCTCGGATGTCTCTGATGTGCCCCTGTCGTCTCTTGTAGATGCTCGGATGTCTCTCTGCTGTGCCCCAGTCGTCTCTTGTAGATGCTCGGATGTCTCTGCTGTGCCCCAGTCGTCTCTTGTAGATGCTCGGATGTCTCTGCTGTGCCCCAGTCGTCTCTGGTGGATGCTCGGATGTCTCGGCTGTGCCTCTGCTGTCTCTGACGGGAGCTTACCTTGGGTCTGTACCAGCAGACACAGGTGTCCCTCTTCCTCACCCTGTATTCTTGGGCAGCTTTTATACACAGTCTAAGGACGCGCAGTCACGTACCTGAAGGTGAGCTGGGAATTACCGGATCTCCTCACTCCCCAGCAGGGCATCCTGCCCTCCTCCCGCCCATCAACACCCCACGCCCTGTCCCACGCGACTGGCACCCGGGCTCGAGCTTATTTTTAGCATTTCAAAGGCACAAAAAAAAGAGGTTTCTTCCTCCTCAGATAGGAGCGCTTCAGAGGGTGGCACCTGTCACTCATCACACGCACCCCAGTGTCTGCAGTGACGTCAGCACTGACAGTGCAGACCTTCATTGGTGTATGGAGACATAAATGAGCAGAAACTCTTGGGAAACGGAGGTCAGAGGTCATCTCTACACAGGGGTGATTTAAACTACAAATATACCATTGTCTCCAGAGATGTTTGCTCCCTGGCACCAGCTGAGGATTAGGCAATGTTCACATTCCCTTGCAACTTCTCACTTAATAAACAAGCATTGGCAATGGCAATTCTGTTAACTTTTGTACCTTGATTTTATTTCAACCTTTCAAGCCGTCCACCTATGGCTCTTAAGTTCTTTCACTCCCTCTATTTCTCTTTCCTTCTCACTTTATCTCTTACTTTTTCTCTCTTTCACCTTCCCTCTTTCTTCCTCTCTCTGTCTACCCGTCACTCTCCCTCTGCACCTGTCCCTTCCCGTTCTCTGTCTTCCTTTCTTTCCCTCGTTTCCTCTGACTTTCTCTCTCTCTTGCTCTTTGTCGCTGTATCTCCATCTCACCTACTGTCTCTTTCACCTTTTAAGATCGTTGTCAATAATATAATTGTAAAAAACTTCGTTGTTTAATTATTTTAACATGTTTTAGTTCATATACTCATTTTTTTACTATTGTTTGTAAAATTGATATAGATTTTTTTAAAATATAGTTTGTTATGATTCAGAATTGTTAGTAGTAATTTATAGTGTTGCAGGCGCTGTCAGGTTTGTAGTGGGCTAAAGCGAGAAGTTAATTAAGTAATAATTATTTTAAAAAATGAATGAATCATTTTGTAATTAATTATTTGATTGATAATAATAATGTAAATTGTGTAATAGTGATTTATTTTAGTTATATTTTATGTTCAGGTTGCTAGGTTTGTAGGGGTGTAGGGTGAGAAATTAGTTAAGTAATAAATAAATAACAATTAATTGTTAAGTATTTGTTTAATTGATTATCAAGTATATAACTTGTGCTATAGTTATTTATTTTAGTTTTATTTTAGGTGTGGCTGCTCGGTTTGTAGGCATATAGGTGGGAACATAATTAAATAATAATAAAAACCAGATATTACTACTTATTTTAAAATAGTAAATAATTATTAAAATGATTTAAAAAAAATAGTAACAAATTAAAACTAAAACTGTAAATGATTATCTCTTAAATTGAGAATTAATTATTTCACTGATTTTCAATTATGTAAAGTGTTTGATTGCTTTTTAAAATCTTTTTAATTAATATATATGTGTGTGTTTACATATATTTTTAATTTAAATTAATAAGGTATATATTGAGATTTCAATATTTTGTCTAAATTAATAGGGTTATTCAAATATGTAATGTGCTTAAAGTGAAATACACCACTTGTTTCAGCTTACGTCTTGATCACACAGTGTGATCAAGGCATAAGCTGAAACGCGTTGCTGTGCACCTGAATACACTTTTTGCTGCAACTAACGGATGTGTCTGTGATACTTCTGCAATTTAGAAGCTATTGGATTGGTATGTTACGGGGTTTTCCGGTACCCTGAACGCGGACCGCCCAATGGTGACAGCCTCTACCCCGAGCGGACTCTCTTTGGTGCATCCTGGTAGAAAGAGGCCATGTCTCCCCACCCCCTCCCCCCCCCCACCAGGAGCAAGAAGATCTACAACAGAAGACGGTAATGAATCAATAATCAATTTGACCGACAGATTGCTCACGGACACAGAAGAATCAGTTCTTAAGTTGGGACTGACGTTTTGTCCCCAGAAAGACATAGAATTTACACAGACTCGTATTGATGTATTTAAGTTTACGCGTAAACTTAACCTGCATAAATATTTCAAAATGAACCCATGCGGTGAGGTCGAAGAAGGCAGGCAGTCATTGTGAAACGGACAGTCTGCTTGGAAGAGATCTTGATGCCATGATGGTGTCGGAGGAGCTAAGAACTGGGGCTCCAGGGGATGCTCTAACATCCATAAGCAGATCCCAGCAACTTCCGGTGACATGCATCAGAAGTGTGGGGGGAATACTCATTTTAAACCTGTTTCACAGTTCCTACCACAAACGATGCCGGACGCCATTGACATTTTCACGGATTCAGCTGTGGAGGATCTGGGTCAGCCACGACGGAAGAGGCAACTCCTGGGCAAAAATAAAAGTACTGTAAGGAAGGAGGGTCATTTCTCCCTTAAACAACGATTGGCATTGAAATGCCTAAGCGAAGACAAAGATATTGTTTGCACGCCCTCTGATAAGGGCGGAAATATCGTTTTGCAAACAAGGAAAAACTATGACACAGAGGCCTATCGACAACTGAACGGCCAGCATCATTATACAGTTCTTGAGGCCAAGGATTATAATCAAAGTACAGTGGAATATCCTTCCTTGCTTTCTAAATGGCAAAACAAAAAGCTTCTTGACATGGATGAATTTCTGTTTTTGAGACGTTTAAATCAGACAACTCCCACTTTTTACCACCTACCGATGGTGCACAAGGACAGGTACGTCCACCGGGGAGACCCCTAGTGGCATCACAGGGTTGCCTCACAGAACATATGTCCATTTATGATGATTTTTTTTCTTTTGCCGCATGTGAACGTTTTGAAATCCTACATTAGAGACACTAAAGATCTGTTGGGACATTTGGCCTCTTTGAAGTGGGAAGAGAACTACACATTGATAGTACTGGACATCACTAGTTTGTACACTTCCATAGCACATTGTGATGGCTTAAGGGCTAACACAACACTTTAATTTTGGACTTTGCTGAATTCTGCCTTACTAATAATTTTTTTTTATTCCAGACACAAATGTACAGACATACCTAGTTTCTTATTTTACATGTAGGCATATTATAATAATTAAGGGCCTTATTATGATATTGGTCGGTCAGACCACCGAACACTATCGTGGCGGTCAAGAGACAAGCAGTCAGCGGTCCGACCAACGTATTACAATATGACCGCTGGGCTGGCGGTCGCTCTGTGCTTTATACGATGGCTTGTGCTGTGGCCACAAAAAGGGCTGCAGCACAAGTCGCTGTGGAAAGGACCACTAAATGTGGCACACTTTGCCGTGGCCCACAATGGAAGGAGGCCCTGTTTGGCCCCCAAAAATCGATTTCCGGCCGCCTTTTCATGGCAGTCTTTCCGACATGAAAAGGCTGTTGGAAAGGTATATCATAATCCTGATGGCAATGCCTGCCTCAGCACCGCCTCCATTCGATATTGCAATTCAGACCGCCGCCTCAACGGGATCACTGATCCTGTCGTAGGCAGCAGTCTTCACCCCAACCGTTTAGTGTCAGACAGCCTGGATTGTAATCCGGTGGTAAAACTGAAGGGCTCGGTCAGACCGCCACTGACACCCTGTCAGTGGCGGTCCGACCGACATCGTAACTAGGCCATCAATATCAATCAAGTATTGTACCTCCACCATTCTTTCTACCCTCACCCAGTGAACCACCAATAAACTGTGAAATATGGGGATCAGTGTTTCTGGCTTATGTGGAGGTATTAGAAGGTGATTCATGTTCATCCGAAATAAATGTGTCTCTTCTATGGCATTCTTTGGGAGGATTTGGATTAAAAGAATTTAAGAATCTGCCTTCATTTGAAAAACAAGGTAAGATTGATGTAAATGATTATGCATCAAAACAAATTTCCATAAAATATGTTAAAAAACAATGTGGCTATGGAATGCTACAACGTTTATTCACATAAGCAAGGCAGTGATACGTCTATTGTAGAGTGTTTCTCAGCATTAAGATATCTTGAATCTTTGTGTGATTTTGAACATATCATTTATGAACAAATGCCACGAGATCTGATATTGATAAAAACCAACAGTACAAGAGAGATTGTGGGTTTCTGCTGACATGACACTAAATGCTGCCATAGAAATTGCAAAAGGGGAAGAACATTCTGAATCATTCACTCAGGAATTAGAAGTGATCAGACATGGCAAGCTAATATGGTCCAGAACAAAATATTGTTGACAAAAATCAGAAAGATAACAGTACATGCGTATGAAGTAAATACAAACTGGGCCTGTTCCTGATGCGGGAGTCAATCACCTTTAGGTAATTTAAAAAAATGATAAGATTTGTTTGAAATGCAAAAATCTCTCATTTTTAGGTCTCGCCTGTCGATGCGCATGCGCATCGAGCAAGGCGAGAGTATTGCGAGTTATCAACTCTTTATCTGCACTGCAAGGAATCGTGGCGATTCCTTGCAGTGCCCGTGACTTTTAAGGTCAATGCGCATGCGCATTGAGCTTATGCGCATGCGCATTGACCTTAAAAGCGCGTGCGCGTGCACGTCCGTCTATGTTTACCCGCTCCGCCCCCTCCCTCCGTGTCGCATTTCTCCTCCCCCCTCCCCTCTCTTCCGTCCGTCCGTCTTGTTTCCTTGTCCATTCCTTTCTTTCTCTGCCTAATAGTTCTCGTCTCCCATCGGCCGCTTTTCGTTTTTCTCACACATGTTCGCCTCGTCGTTTCACTTCACTCCTATCTTTTCCGTCGTTGTGCTCTTGTTGCTCTTCTCACTCGCAGAAAAAAATGTATTTCAGTGATTGTGAACTTAAATTATGACAATTGAAAAGAAGCACTCGCTAAACTGCCTATGTTTACCCGCTCCGCCCCCTCCCTCCGTGTCGCATTTCTCCTCCCCCCTCCCCTCTCTTCCGTCCGTCCGTCTTGTTTCCTTGTCCATTCCTTTCTTTCTCTGCCTAATAGTTCTCGTCTCCCATCGGCCGCTTTTCGTTTTTCTCACACATGTTCGCCTCGTCGTTTCACTTCACTCCTATCTTTTCCGTCGTTGTGCTCTTGTTGCTCTTCTCACTCGCAGAAAAAAATGTATTTCAGTGATTGTGAACTTAAATTATGACAATTGAAAAGAAGCACTCGCTAAACTGCCTATGTTTACCCGCTCCGCCCCCTCCCTCCGTGTCGCATTTCTCCTCCCCCCTCCCCTCTCTTCCGTCCGTCCGTCTTGTTTCCTTGTCCATTCCTTTCTTTCTCTGCCTAATAGTTCTCGTCTCCCATCGGCCGCTTTTCGTTTTTCTCACACATGTTCGCCTCGTCGTTTCACTTCACTCCTATCTTTTCCGTCGTTGTGCTCTTGTTGCTCTTCTCACTCGCAGAAAAAAATTTATTTCAGTGATTGTGAACTTAAATTATGACAATTGAAAAGAAGCACTCGCTAAACTGCCTCCACTTATTCTTGTTCTTGTTTCTGTTGCGCTTGCATCGGTCAGACCCATTAGGTGCAGACATTTATTTGATGCTTTTTCCTGAAACGTGGATTTTTTTTCTACTCCAGTATTTCTGGAACCATATTGTGATAATTATCCTGCTTGGATGGACACTAGAACCTGTAAGCGCGATGGTTCTGGGTTAAGATGGTTTTGGAACCGCAGCTTCAGAGTTTTTTTTAATTTTTTTGTTTCCATGCTTTTATGACCTGTCACCCTTCGTCCCCCAACCAGCCCGCACAGCTCCGTCAGGCCCGTGTGGAAGGTTCCATATATCTGGTATTGGTCCGTCAGAAGCTGTTGTGCAGAGGGGCTTGATGCCGCCATCACGGAAGTGCTATGAACAGCCCTGCCTTTGATGTAAGATAGGAGCGACCTGACCATGGGATACCGTGAGACCCGCCGCAGAGGCGACTGGCTTTCCTAGCCTCCATTTCCCACTCCCGCGGCCGCCATTACAGCCCTGTGAGGAAGGAAGCAGAGCAGACAGTCTTCCCTCAATGTCGCACTAATCATCAATTATTGGATTAGCTCAATGTCAGTGTTTATGGCAAATTCGCTTTGTCACGAAAGCCTGCAAATCTCCCTGCAGTGACTGTTGCCTTTATGATAACGGGCACCCACGTGACCAGCCCCGGGCCTGGCTGCATCCTTCCTTTTAATCTTTTCGAAGTTCAGTAGCCAGCTTGCCACTGCAACCCTTCAAAACCTTCACATGACAAGTATGCAACGGATGGTAACTTGAGAGCCAACATTTGCCGACCCGAAAGCAATAGGATTGGTCAAGTTTTAAAGACCGCTAATTAGGGTAATGCTAGCACCACTGTACATTATATCACAGGACATTGGTCCCATTATGTCATCATGGGAAATCTGGTTAATAAATAGGTCACTTTGCTTCTTATCCAAACTGCATCATAATATCTTCGATGACTAAAGAAACTTACTTTGAGGACTTGCAGAAAATGTGATTGTTACGAACACATCTATTTATCAGCGGGCATACAAGTTTATGCAGTAATTTCTGTCAGTAATGCCAGCATTTTCCTCATGGACTTCTGTTGAAGTGTAGACAATTTTATGCTGGAGCCAGGTCAAAAATATACTCCCTGAGAGCAGTAGTATGACTAATATAAACATGTAGACCATGGGGTTCACAAAAAGCTGCTTGCTAACCCCTAAATGATTCGCTTGGCAGTATGTGGTTGAAAGGATTGTCCCTACTTAAAAAAAAAAACATTTCAAAGGCCTTATGTATAGTGGGAGTGGCGTTGATTAAGCATACCTCTCAACTCGCCTGCCTTTGGGAGGTGTTGCATACTTTTCACCTCTTTCAACATAAGCCCTGGTCTCCCACCGTGGTAGCAGCCAGTAGGGAAGGCTTCTGATTTTATGCAGTCATGTAATGGCTTTAAGCATCGGTCTTCTTCCTTCCTCTGACTCATTGACTCGCGGTGAATCCAGAAAGCAGAGAAAGATCAGAGTAAAATTCGTACTGACTCAGTATCCAGGTCATTGCAACAGGGTCCAGGTCTGGCCTCTTGCCAATACCAGGGAGAGATCATCTATTTGGCTGGCGTTGTATAGTGCAAGGCTGTTGTACGTTTTATTTGGAGTTCAGAGAATAACACAATTGTATACCTCAACCCCTCACCCTCACTCACCCTCACTCACCCTCAACCCCTCACCCTCACTCACCCTCACCTTCACTCACCCTCAACCCCTCACCCTCACTCACCCTCACCTTCACTCACCCTCAACCCCTCACCCTCACTCACCCTCAACGCCTCACCCTCAATCACCCTCAACCCCTCACCCTCACCCACCTTCACTCACCCTCACCCTCACTCACCCTCACCCTCACCCTCACTCACCCTCACTCACACTCACCCTCACTCACCCTCACCCACCCTCAACCCCTCATCCTCACTCACCCTCAACCCTTCACCCTCACTCACCCTCAACCCCTCACCCTCACTCACCCTCACTCACCCTCAACCCCTCACCCTCAACCCCTCACCCTCACTCACCCTCAACCCCTCACCCTCAACCCCTCACCCTCAACCCCTCACCCTCAATCCCTCAATCCCTCACCCTCACCCTCACCCACACTCACCCTCACTCACCCTCACTCACACTCACTCACACTCACTCACACTCACACTCACCCACCCTCACTCACCCTCACCCTCACTCACCCTCACCCTCACTCACCCTCACTCACACTCACCCTCAACCCCTCACTCACCCTCAACCCCTCACCCACCCTCAACCCCTCACCCTCACTCACCCTCAACCCTTCACCCTCAACCCCTCACTCACCCTCACTCACCCTCACCCTCAACCCCTCAGCCTCACCCTCACTCACCCTCAACCCCTCACCCTCACTCACCCTCAACCTCATGCTAAAGATTTACAAAAAAACCCATAAACAATTCTAAAAGCACTAACTCTAATGCTGCGAGACCTATTGCATTTCTAATGCTTGTTGATATAGTGTTCAAAAGAGGAATCTAGTGACAGATAAAGGTGATAATGTTTCAGGGTTTTGTTGCTGTGCTAATGTTGTATTAAGTGTAGGTGTCAGAAATAGTGTGGCACCGAAGAATAAGAGTCTTCCCCCATGTATTGTCAGAAAGGATGATAACCCCATTTCTATTCATGGCCCCCCACATGCATCAACCTATTTAGGGAGTGCAAACGGTGCGAATCGGTAAATTCGGCCGTTTGCGCTTCCTAAATACGTTTGGGATGCATGAAACATTTTTTCAAAATTCGTTTTTTTTTTGCATTTCCTAAAAATGCAAATGCATTTAAGGAATCGCATTTGTGCGATTCCTTATATGCAATGCATCATTTTTTTTTAAAATGCGAATTTTGAAATAGGAAGTGCAAATTAACACGAGGTTGACCCTCGTGTTAATTTGCAAAATTGTTTCAAAAAGCACAAAAATGCATTTTGAAAAGTGTCATGTTACAGACACACATATCCTTAGGACATGTGTGTGTGAAACATGCACTTTAAAATACATTTCAGGGGTGCAGGGGGGGGGTCCTTTGGACCCCCCTCTGCACCCTTGCAATGCATCAACAAATTGCGATTTCCTAAAAAAAGAAATGCAAAACGGCATTGATTCCTGTGGGCCTCTAGGCCCATAGGAATCAATGTAAAGCCATTCCTTAATTGCGATTCGCAATTAAGGAATCGCAAATTCCGAAATTTAAGAAATCCTAAAAAAAATTAGGATTTCTTGATGCATAGGATTTTGCAATTCCTAAATAGCGATTCCTTAATTTTCGCTATTTAGGAAATGCAAAATCCTAGATTGATGCATGTGGCCGGTAGATTCATGCGCCTCGTTCGGTATACAACGTTTAGCACGCATTTGTTACAACGCACTATCATTACAACGCAGGCATTACCACGCATACCATTACAACGCATTGCGCTGGGGGGCGCTCTAGGATAGGGAATAAGTTTAATTTTATATCCAACACCTTCCCTAGTGTCCACGGGGACTGGAGTTGGAATATAAAATTATACTTACCACTATCCAGCACCTCAAAGCGCTATGCGTTGTAACGGTATTCGTTGTAAATACCGCGTTGTAAAGGTATGCGTGGTAATAGTATGCGTGCTAACGTCATACATCCACCTCGTTCACCTTATAAAGCAAGGGTGTTTTTTTAGCAAAATTGGTCAAACAGAAACATGTCTGAACCTGCTGTTTCTTCTGGTGGCCTCACTGGTCACAAAAATAATCCAATTGGTTATTAGGTGTTCAATATGGCAAGTAGATGTACTGGAGGAAAAGTACACGTCTCAGAGAAAGGACGGTCATTATTAAGTTGGCCTCATCAGGAGCGAATGGGAATCAAGCATGTGCCCAGAGAAGAACACCCTGAATTCATAGTTCTGTATAGACTAACAAAATCAACCAAAAATGTACATTTACCAAGTATTCTGATAAATTTATGACCACATTAGAAGAGAATTTTTATTCTGTTTTTGTTGACAAGCTGGTTAAAAACAAAGGATTCCAACACAAAATATTTTTAAGTGAAAATGCTGTGCCAGTCAGACATAAAGTGCAAATGTTCTACTAACACAGAGAGGTAAACTGAGGGACATATTGACCGATCTCATGAATAAAGAGACAATAGAGGCAGCTGAATCATCTCCATGAGTTTCAAGAGTAGTAATCTTTGTCATGAACCCCACACTCAGGATGCTTTTAATCAATACTCTATTAGCAGAAGACTATTTTGAAATTAAACTTATTTCAGGGACTTTTTCAATGAGTTATTTTTATTGAGCTATTATTGATGTCAACAAATCCTGTTTGTAACCCTAGTTCCTCCTCTAGTTGTAGCCTGTTGTTCTCTTTTCCCTTTTTGACTGGAATGTACAACACACACGTGGTGACGCGTGCCTGGAAATGTCCTGTATTTTTCCGTCTTACTCCATTGCAACACAGCGCCTTCTTATTAGAGAACTATGCCTCCTGGGCAAGATACTGTGGATGTACCATGTTATGTGTGACTCAATGAAACATTTATTACATGCAACTGTGTGACTACATTTTCCTGCAGAACCTGTTACTCCCAGAATATCTTTCTTCGCCACAATTTATTTTCAGACCTTCTCCTAAGATGGAGAAGGTCTGAGACTTTTGCTATTAAGAGTCAAAGATATTTAAAGTAAAATTCACTCCCTTTCTCCACCTTGTGTTGGCCCTTTCTTTTCTGTCCACCAGGAAACAACTCAAGACCCATATTTCCAGTGTTGCCCTGATCTTGACGATGTCTCCCCAGCTCAGGCAGCATATGTGTGTTTGCCACTAACATGTAGAGGAGTGGGCACAAATTACTGGTCCAGTGTGCCAAATCTAGTCTGGAAATATAGACCATGATATCTACTGAATGTCTCTGGTTATTGTGATTCAGGAAACACCATATACACTCTGTTCTTCTTCCCCAAAAGAATATGTACGTTGGGAGCTGTACCTTTGTGGTGATTTACACATCACCCTTCACTGCAACATATCAAAATTCTATACTCCTGTACATACCTTGGCATCCTGTACAGCCAAGTGAACCTAGCAACTTACTCAGGCTATGGCATATACTCTCCATACCATATACTCCTGTCTTTGTGGCTTAAATTAACACAAGTGTGGTTAAGTTCACAGTTCCTCCTACCACTGCAGCCAGAAGTGCCCCCTTACTCTTTACGGATCCATGACCAAAAAGTGTCCTGGTGGTAGCAGGATAAGTAGAAACACCCCATGTGAGAACTTGCAGGGAGATGTGAGGTCCACTCCCATGGAGCCCACTAAAGGGCCAATAATTCACGTGCTTACCCCATGTTAGACCTGTCAGCCGTAGGGGGGTCTTCCCCTTAAGTTTACGCCTTCATCTCATCTATTCTTTCTGAATTTGTTTTTGTTGTCCTTAGGACCCTGCACGCTTTACCATTGCTAACCAGTGCTAAAATGCTTGTGCTCGCTCCTTTAAACATGGTAAAATTGGCTTACATCTGATTGGCATATTTAATTTACTTATAAATCCCTGTAGATGGGTTTACCATATACCCAGGGCCTGTAAATGAAATGCTACTAGTCGGCGTGGTGCACTTATTGTGCCACCAACTTAAGTAGGTCCTTAAAACATGTTCCAGGTCTGCCGTTTCCACCTGAATGCAGTTTAAACTGCCAATTTGACTTAGCTACGGAACCCCTTGCCAAGCCATAAACTATCATTTTATTGCATATAACTTATCCATAAGGTAGGCCTTAGGTAGCCCATATGGCAGGGTGCATTGTAATTGAAAGGTTGGTCAGGTACTTTAAAGTTTTACATGTCTTGGTAGTGAACAGTCTCTAAATGTGGTGTTCATTACTGTGAGGCCTACCTCTCCAAGAGGATAACATTAGTTTCTATTTTTCTATTCTATTAAAATTATTTATAACGCGCACTATCACCATCGGTTTCTTGGCGCTCATTGACATATAGCGTTGATCCAGGGAGAGGGATTAATCATAAGCAGCTTGAAAGAGCAGGGTTTTTAAAAGTGTACGGAAACAGTCGTACTTTGGGCAGAGACGGAGAGAGGAAGGTAGGGAGTTCCAGGTGGAGGGAGCCAGGACAGAAAAGCTCAGGCCACCGTGCTTTTTTCTTTTGAATCTGGGGACCTCAAGGAGGTTTAGTGATGCTGAGCGAAGGGTTCTGGAAGGAATGTGACAGGACAAGACTGAAGAGATGAACCTGGGAGCTGCGTCCGATAGGGCCTTAAAGGTAGTGCATGCCAGTTTGAAAGTGCAGCGTTTAGAAATAGGGAGCCAATGCAGACTACGGAGGAGGGGAGTGACGTGCTGATGTTTGGGCTGGCGGAAAATCAGGCGAGCAGCCTGATTCTGCACCAGCTGAAGTCGGTGGAGGTGACATGCAGGAATTCCTGCGTACAGAATGTTGGCGTAATCAAGCCTGGAGGTGATGAGCGCAATGACAACTTGGGTCAGGGCCTCTTTGGTAAGAAACCTGCTGATCTTGCGGATCCGCCTGAGGTGGAAGAAACAGGCAGAGGTAACCGCGTTGATATGTGGTCTCATTGATAGATCTTCGGCAATGATCACCCCCAGGCTTTTGACTGAGCTGACAGGAGTGGGTGCATTCCCCAGAGATGTAGGCCAGAAGGGGGCATTCCATGGGTGATTGGGGCCGCCTACCAAGACGAGCTCAGTCTTGGTAGGGTTCAGCTTTAAGTGGCTGTGGTACATCCACTCCGCGATGGTCAGCATGGTGGATTGGAAGTTGATACGGGAGGAAGGGAGGGAGTCTATGGGAAAAATTAACTGAAGGTCGTCCGCGTAATTAAAGATTGTGACCGGGGAGTTGCGGAGGGAGGCTAAAAGTGGTTGGAGATACAAATTAAAAAGGAGAGGGGATAGTGCAGAGCCCTGTGGGACACCGCAGGGAAGGGAAGTGTAGGGTGCGGAAAAGGTGGAAAGGTGGACGGATTGTGAACGCTGGTGAAGGAAAGATCTGAGCCAGTCAAGGGCCACTCCCTGAATGCCGGCGTTGTGGACACGGTCGATCAAGATGGTGTGATCGACCGTGTCAAATGCCGCAGAGAGATCTAATAGGACAAGGGCTTGAGAGGTATTTTTGTCAGCTCCTTTCCTGAGGGTGTCCATGACTGCTACTATGACCGCCTCGGTGGAGTGGAGGGGTCTGAATCCCGCTTGTTGAGGGTCTAGGAAAGATGATTTCTCTATGAAAGAGCTCAAGCAGCGGGTAACGTAGGTCTCCAAGATCTTTCCTAGGTAGGGGAGGAGGGAAATGGGTCTGTAGTTACTGAGTATTGTAGGGTCTGCATTGGGTTTCTTTAAGATTGGTAAGACTGCAGCTTGCTTGAAAGAGGATGGGACCTGCCCGGTAGCAAGGGAGTTGTTAAGTAATGCTAGCGGGGGGCCTGGGCATGCAAGAAAAGCTCCTTTCAGGACCTGCGGAGGACAGCAATCATTGGGGGATCCCGAGCTGACTTTATGAAGGAGTGAGGCAAACTCTTGTAGGGATATAGGTGGGAATTCAGTCAAGATACTAGTGTTTGTAGGGGGAAGAGGAGGAGGAGTAGGAGATGCCGGGGTTGGGATATTATTTTTTATTGTTGTGATTTTTTCTATGAAATAAGAATTGAGCGAATCACAGAGGATTTGGGTCGGCTGAGGTTGGGGGGTGACTCTATCTGGTAGGGAGAGCTCATTTACAATTGAGAAGATATCTTTCGTTTTGTTATTTGAATTCAACATTTTTTGTGAAAAATATGCCGTCTTGGCTGCCAAGATAGATTGTTTGTAAGATTTTAAGGTCTCAATGTAAACAAGTTTGAGCTGAGGATCGTAATGGCGATGCCAGCGGCGTTCAGTTTGCCGCAGGGCGAGTTTATCCGCTTTAAGTTGGTCCGTAAACCAACGTTGAGCGTCGTGGGGGCGCATAGTTTTAATTGTTTTGAGGGGGGCAGCTTTGTCGCTAGCCAGACGCAGCCATTCGTCAAGTTTTTCAGCCTGATTCTCTAATGAGGACAGCGGCGTGGGTGCAGTGGAAACCAATAAGTCGTGGAAATCAGGCAGATTGACCCTTTTCCAATTGCGAGCCATCTTATTCTTAGTACGGGGGGGGACACAAAGTGTGCAGATGTAAGTGAAAGGAGATGAAGTAGTGGTCAGACCAGGAGCAAGGGAGGACTGAAGGAAGTGAAATGTCGAGGTTTGATGTCCAGACTTGGTCGAGGATATGACCTTTCAGATGGGTGGGGGTGTGAATATGTTGGGAGAGGTTCATACCTTTGAGAAGGTCAGTGAATTCCACCGATTATTGGCTTTCGTGGACATCAGATGGCCAGTAATTGAAATCACCGATAACCACGATATTAGCGTGGTTGATTACCAGTTGAGCGATAGCGTCGCTGAAAAGTTGGGAAAAAAGAGGCATAGGATCAGGGGGTCTAGTTTGCCTTATTACATTTAATAAGTACTAACGTTTGATTGGAAACAGGTGAGCATTTCATGTTTGGTGACTGAGAAATTGTAATGAAAAATCCTCTTCAATGATAAATTTGGATTCTAAGTTACAATTTTGAAAATGCAACTTTTAAGAAAGTTTTTTCAAACAAGGTATACCAGGCCACCAATTTCAGTACTGCTAATTAATACTGCAGATTCGAAATACAACGCAAAAAATCATTGTACTTTACTTTCATGTTTGTATTTAACCCACGCGGACAGTTGCCCGCTCTAATTAGTTTAAACCAAAGGGGTTTCGTCCGTTCTGGGAGCCTGGCAGGACATCTAATACATTTTTTAAACAAGGGGTACCAGGCCACCAATTTCAGTACTGCTAATTAATACTGCAGATTCGAAATACAACGCAAAAAATCATTGTACTTTACTTTCATATTTGTATTTAACCCACGCGGACAGTTGCCCGCTCTAATTAGTTTAAACCAAAGGGGTTTCGTCCGTCCTAGGAGCCTGGCAGGACGTCTAATACATTTTTCAAACAAGGGGTACCAGGCCACCAATTTCACTACTGCTTCGGCAATTTACTGCTCACCCAAAACATTGCTTCAGTTCTTTTGAGCAGCAGCAATGCCATAAACACAAATCTAAGCATTTTATTTGGGATCTCATCGGTAGCTCCCAGGAGGGGCCATGATGGTACCCAACACAGCATTCAAAGAAGGAAAGACCTCAATACAGAACTTAGGTATCCTAGGGCATAACCATGACATATGAAGATATGAAGAATTGACACATTTGTCTCTTTGCACTATTTATATTCTACTATCCCATCCAGAGAGAACAGAGCTCCGGTTGCTGGGATGCAATATAGAAGATAGAGGTACTTAGACTGCATTAAAGTACATCTATCATAAATCGGTTGTCCTTTACTTGAGCATTACAATATTTCCAACATTTATTAACGTTAACCTGATAGCCTAATTCAGTTTTCCAGGCTTGTTTGACAGAGCACACCTGCCCACCCCTTCCAGCAATCAATTTCTGCATTCAAGAGGAGATGGTTTCACCCCCATCCATTCTTTAAATCATTATTGTGAGCAGGTAACGTTCCCTCGGAGGGTGTGAGAAATCTACAGCGACAGCCTTCATAGGAAATCGTATCCAATATTAGAACATTGGAACGCCGAGAGCTCCATTGAAGACAATGGAGCAGCAGCGACCTATATGGACTGGTGTGGCCCATAGCTCTTAACATTACAAGCCATAAGGGTATAGTATACCAAAATCACTAATGCTGTGTTATCCTCCTTTTTTTATATTCTAGCAGACTCATAAAGCCCCCGTCAGGGAAGAAATCACCCAGCACTATTAATCCAAGTTCTTTCAACATCTTTGCGCCGTAGTTCTCTATTGTAGACGGGAGAGGCGCGTTGCATGCTACAATCAGCAAGGTTGACCATGGCAGCTCACACTCAGTTTGTTTTGCTAATTCCCATCAGGCCTTAGAAGTTACTACAATCTACTCTACATCGTGACATTTACTAGATGGCAGTTTACACATTACTGTCGCCAGTGAGCTGGGTCCGTCCAGTGTTCGTTTTATCCTTACATGTGCCAGGGATGTTTGCCCCTTAAATCTAAGTTTAAAGAATATGCTTGTAATTGACCTGTTATTAGCAGTGGCCTTCCAACAAATAACTAAGAATTGGAAAGATTTTTCTAAACTCTCATATCAAGCATGGTGGTATGCTGTTTGCTATCATCATAGACCAGACACGACATTTGTGTACCCGATACATATGGCTTCCAAACGTTTAGACTTGTAGGCACCAGTTACACTATTCATTGATACTAGTGCTAGATGCTCTGTGTCCCTTACTCCTCTACAACAAGAAGTTACTAAACCTCCATGACTTCCTCCATATTGTTATTATATAGTTCTATATTTGTATCCCATTATATATTATAACTTTCTACAGAACCAATGTAACTTATGTTATCGCTATTTTGTATGTATGTGATATATTTGATTGATTGTTATACGCTCTTTGCGCTTATCTCTTCCAACTGATACATTGTATGTAATTCTTTTACTTTCTTTGTTCTTATATTTTGTACAATAATGACATTCTTTATTCTAATAAACGTATCTTTGAACTTAAAAAAAAAATACTCTTGTACAACAAGGTAATATATGTACACGTTTGGAACCAACGGCCCTCTCCTTCATTGCCCATTTAATGCATGGCTGTGCACACCCCACAAATAAACATGAAACAGTAATTGCCTTAGTTGATGGAAAAACATCACTATTCTGCATAGAGGGATTTTACTAAACAGTGACAAACACTTTTCAGCATTATCATCTTCATAACTGAAATCCACCCCATCGCTGAGTGTGAGAGCAACAACCATCCCACAGTGTGTACTCTGAAGCCTGCCAAAGCTGCACCGAAATCACACCCGATTGATTGCACAATGGTGATGAAATACATCCTAAGAGTAGCAGGTTCTGCAGCTTTAGTGGAAACAAACAGTTGGATGTAGTAAGTGTTTCACTCTGAGGAACAGTTAACGAGTCACAGACGATTACCTGCAGCCAGAGTGAGTTACAAGATAGTGGGCTCACTCAGGGATATCTTTATTAGAAGGGGACTATGTTGCAATGGAGCAACAGGACATTTCTAGACCAGTGTGATCCCTTAGGGGCTTATCTCAAAATGGATCACTGACACAAAGCTCCTGAGGAGGAGCTTCAGATCACAACAGCCGTCAGCATGGAGCATGTTGACAAACACACACACACTGGGTTCCTGACTCATAAAGTGGCTGTAAATCCCAGGATGAGGAGGCTGATATCAACCCAGAGGGTGATTTACAACACCTACTTTGAGTCACAGAGGCCTCAGGCATCCTCCTGCCGAAGTTATGATTTTCAGAACTTTCCCAGAATGCAGCAGGGGATTGTCCACATAGAAGAAATACCAGAGTTGTGGGATTAGGAGTCTGTAACTATCACAATGTCACAGAATGATATAGTTTCCCTTCACTTGGAAAACATAATAGCACTGGCAGACCTCTCGACTGCACCCACAGAAAATGAAGGGCGCTAATTTGTACTTTCACATCTGTACAACACTGCACATGTGGTGTAGGAAGCGGTGTGCATATTCCATAAAATGGGGACAACAGAGCAGGGTCCCATTGATGGCTAATGCCACCCTCCTGGGTTGGTGGCTGTGACTGTGGTGACCCACCTTTACCTTCCTGACATGAGTCAGGAGGAACCAGGTCAGGGCTGGGTGAAATTTCCATTACGAAAGATAATTTCACGTAATGTTTGTTACTAAAAATTCCCCAAATCAAGCTATTATGCTACATGTAACTACGCACTATTTGCAGCAAAAAAATTCCAGTGATTGGGAAAAACGCAATGACCAGAACACGAGCGGCTGATGTTTCCAGAGCAGGTGTTTTTTTGTGCTTTTTTTAGTGAGACATTAATATAAAGTACATAATTTTGCGTAGTGTTTCCAAAATTTCTTGTAATTATGCAGAACCAAATTAAATGAATTTCACTCAGCTCTAGCCCCAACAACTTCCCTACCTAATCATCAACATTTGCGATAAGTGTAGAGATGGCATGGGACTCAGGAGTCCCTGGGTATCTTCTCACCTGTAGCTCAAAACAAAGTTTGCCTCATAATGTATTTAAAAGCATGTTCTTTCTGCAGCCCAGCATTCTGATCCATCTGTGACCTGATTCATACATAATAAAATCTCATAAAAAGTAAATAAGTCGATCAATCAATCAATCAGGGTAATTATAAGTGCACTACTGACCCGTGAGGGTCCCAAGGCGCTGAGGGGGCAGGGGGTGAGAATTCCACATCAGCTGAAGAGCCAGGTCTTCAGAGCCTTCCTGAAGGTGTTGAGGGAAGGAGCGCATCTGATGGGTCGGTGGGGAGCTCGTTCCAGGTCTTGGCCGCGATGTAGGGGAAGGATCGTCCCCCTGTTCTGGCTCTACGGATGCGTGGTGTTTCAGCGAGGTGGAGGTTGGCAGACCGGAGGTTTATTTTGGGTATGTGGGGGGTCATTCTGTTGTTGAGTTATTGGGGTCCGGTGTTGTGTAGGTATTTGTAGGCATGGATGAGTATCTTGAAGGTGACTCTCTTCTCGACGGGGAGCCAGTGGAGGTTGCGCAGGTGACGGCTGATGTGTGCGCGTCAAGGGATACCGAGGACGAGTCTGGCGGCGGTGTTCTGTAATCCAATTCTTATTTACTGTGTGACTGTACTCATGCAGTCATACAAAACATGCTCTGGTCCAAAGACACACTTCACACCAGTAGGAAAGAGGCCCATTAGATTACATTTTTCTGGTGATACCTTTAAGACCCTTTTCCTAAACACAGACTGCATTTCATAGGGAAACCCAAGTGTTCTCAGGTAAATTGGAAAGTATACAAAAAAAGTCATAGATGGATTGCTTAAAATAATCTTAGCCACTAGTAATTACACAGGACCGCATCCAAATCCATCATTATTTTGCACACAATGTCACCTCCGTTTGGTCCCAGCTATATGCAAATCAGTCTTGACCCTGCTCCATTCGGAACAGTCCAGCCTGAGGCACCAAGCCAGGTCCTCCCTGAACCAAAAGACAAAAAAACAGGGCCGGTTTCACCCTAGTTATGGGCTCATCAGCTAGGCGCATCTTGGTTACAGTTATACAACGTGACCGGGACCCACGTCTGGGTATACCCATCGCACTTAGGACACGCGGTGTCACTGGAACCAAGCTGTAAACAGCTACTAAGCCAATAACCAGGGCAAAACAAGTCCTTGGTTGCTTTTGTTCCAGTCCAGGGAGGACCTGGCTTGGCAGATTGGGCTGGACTGTTCTGATTGGAGCAGGCTCAAGACTGATTACCATATAGCTTGATCTAAACTGAGGTGACATGGTGTGTAAAAAAAAACAATGGATTGGGATGCGTCCCAAGCAATTACCAGTGAATGAGATTAATTAAAGCATTCTATTCATCACTTTTTAAATTACTTTAGTGTATCACCCTAAGAGGCACTGTTATGCCCAGACATGGGTCCTGTATCACTGGAACTAAGCTGTACGCTGGTGATGAGCCTGTAATTAGGGCGAAACAAGTCCTGGGTTACTAATGTTTTAGTTCTCAGAGGACCTGGCTTGGCAGTTCGGGCTCGACTATTCCGATTGGAGCAGGGTCAAGACTGATTTGCATATAGCTCGATCCAAACTGAGGTGGCATGGCGTGCAAAACAATGATGGATTGGGATGCTGCCCGAATATGTACCTATGGCAGACATTAATTCATGCATTCCATCCATCCCTTTTTGTATACTTTAGTGTGTTGCCCTAAATGGGATGGGTGAATACAGACTTGTATCCCATGCACTCTGTGTTCCTGGTGGAAAAAAAGCTGTGTATGGCTGATGAGCCGATAACTAGGGCAGAATGCAAAAAACCCAAGACCAGTTTCATCCTAGTTATGCACTCATCAGCTAGGCACAGCTTGGTTTCAGTGATACAACATGACTGGGACCCACATCTGGGCATACCCGTTGCACTTAGGACACGCTGTGTCACTAAAACCATGCTGTAACCAGCTTCTAAGCCAATAGCCAGGGCAAAACCGGCCCTTAGTTGCTCTAGTTTCAGTCCAGGGAGGACCTGGCTTGGCAGTTCGGGCTGGACTGTTCCTATTGGAGCAGGGTGAAAACTGATTTGCATATAGCTTGGTCCAAACTGATGTGACATGGTGTGCATAAAGCCCGAGTAATTACCAGTGGCAGAGATTAATTCAAGCATTCCATCAATCAGTTGTTTGTAAACTTAATTAACTTGTTTCAGGAATCACCTGTAAATAAAGAACAGTTTGTGTCTCTCAATGGAATAACACCTTGGGTCCTAGTCCACAGAGTCCGATGGCCGAGTGGACTATTGAATTTACTTCAGGCATCTCTGTTCGATACCAGTCATGAGTATGGAGATCAACAGCTCCTCTCAGCCTTTGATTCTCGTGAGATTCGTCAAATGAGTGCCATTGAGCTAGATAACAACAGGAAGTTGGTGCATAGTGCCAAGAAACCACTTGGAGGTAAAACTGAGCTTTACGAATACATTGTAATGTAAAAAGATTGTGAGCCACCTAGTGGCAAATGATATTTAAAATACTGCGCAACTTCTATTGGGGTATGTATATAGTGCCGACCTAGCCCCGCTTGCAGCGGGTGCTTTACAGAGTATTGGAAGTGACATGCCACTGCTTGCAGGGCACAGAGACATAGGGAGATATTTTCAGAAGAGTGTATTTATGACAGCTCTTTGACCAGTAACATTGAGGAATTCACTGCAATATTATTAATACTCTCAGATAGTTCCATGGCTACTTCTAGGCGCTGCAGGGGTTAGAAGGAAAAGAGGCAAATGCTGATGTGTCTGTCCTCCCCCTGTGTTTGGGAGGCCCAGGAGGAGACTCGTCTTTCTATCTCCTGCCAGGAAGGATGAGGGTGTTCACTGTGCCTGGGGCTGAGTTCAGAGGGAGTGACAGGGTCTGCTGGGATGTCATTCTGTCCAGGCAGGACAGTGGCTGATGAGTGAGTGCATCAGTGATCTGAAGCTCTCCAGCTAGAGCTGAGCGCTAGGAGCTGCTCGCTGGGCTTCTCTGTGGGGTCTTGATCCCACCCAGTCCAGCATGGAGGGAAGGAATACCACAGGCAAGAGAGAACACCCACCGTCCTGGAGAGTTGACCAGAACTCAGGGACCCAAGGATGAACCGTATGAGGCTTGACAAGCTACAAGGCATTGAAGCCACAGGGCCATCATGTCAGGCCCATCCTCACCAGGCCTGAGTAGCAAAGGATCGGGAAAGTCACAGGAACAGGGTCTCATTAATTACCGCACAGACAGCAAGTGGGCAGTGCTCTGCGGGTCTCCACTGATAGGGCAAACACCGTCAGTGCATAACTTTTAGGCCAGATGGTGAGATCCTGGGCCACTGCCCAAGGCCTCAGATGTCCTCCAGACATTGACCCACAGCCAGGCCGAAGGCTCTTGTTTTCCAGAACAGAAATATAGGCAAAGAAAGTTCATTACATGGCCCTTTAGAGGGATCACAGACAGAATATTGAGGAGCAAAATATCGACCTGCCAAAATATCTTGGAGAAAATATAGAATGCCAGAATATCGAATGTTTTAAATGTCTTAAAAGTAATTTAAAAGTAAAATAATAATAAATATAATTTTTTTAAACATACTTAAAATACTTAAATAAACTTAAAATTAATAAATAATTAATGTAACGTAATTTTTTTAAAAATATTTTAATACATATATATATATATATATATATATATATATATATATATATATATACATATATATATACATATTTATATACATATTATTAACAAAACATATACAATATTTTCAACGTAGGATAGCGAGAGGGTTAAATTTACTATTACCACTCCAGTGAGTGCAACAGTAGAGAAAACATTGGATAGCGTCGGGGGAAAAATTACTATTCCCACTCCAGAGAGTGCAACAGTAGGGAAAGCATTGGATAGCGTAGAGGTAAAAATTACTATTCCCACTCCAGAGAGTGCAACAGTAGGGAAAGCATTGGATAGCGTAGGGGTAAAAATTACTGTTCCCACTCCAGTGAGTGCAACAGTAGGGAAAGCGTTGGATAGCGGGAGATTAAAAATTACTATTCCCACTCCAGTGAGTGCAACAGTAGGGAAAGCATTGGATAGCGTAGGGGTAAAAATTACTATTCCCACTCCAGAGAGTGCAACAGTAGGGAAAGCGTTGGATAGCGTAGGCATAAAATTTACTAATCCCACTCCAGTGAGTGCAACAGTAGGGAAAGCATTGGATAGCGGGAGGGTAATAATTACTATTCCAACTCCAGAGAGTGTAACAGTAGGGAAAGCATTGGAAAGCGTAGAGTTAAAAATTACTATTCCAACTCCAGAGATTGCAACAGTAGGGAAAGCGTTGGATAGCGTAGGGGTAAAAATTACTGTTCTCACTCCAGAGAGTGCAACAGTAGGGAAAGCGTTGGATAGTGTAGGGGTAAAAATTACTATTCCCACTCCAGTGAGTGCAACAGTAGGGAAAGCGTTGGATAGCGGGAGGGTAAAAATTACTATTCCCACTCCAATGAGTGCAACAGTAGGGAAAGCATGGATAGCGGTAGAGTAAAAATTACTATTCACACTCCAGAGAGTGCAACTGTAGGGAAAGCGTTGGATAGTGTAGGGGTAAAAATTACTATTCCCACTCCAGAGAGTGCAACAGTAGGGAAAGCGTTGGATAGTGTAGGGGTAAAAATTACTATTCACACTCCAGAGAGTGCAACTGTAGGGAAAGCGTTGGATAGCGTAGGGGTAAAAATTACTATTCCCACTCCAGTGAGTGCAACAGTAGGGAAAGCGTTGGATAGCGGGAGAGTAAAAATTACTATTCCCACTCCAGAGAGTGCAACAGTAGGGAAAGCGTTGGATAGCGTAGCGTAGGGGTACAAATTACTATTCCCACTCCAGAGAGTGCAACCGTAGGGAAAGCGTTGGATAGCGTAGGGGTAAAAATTACTATTCCCACTCCAGTGAGTGCAACAGTAGGGAAAGTAAATACTTAATATATGAATTAAATTAAATTAAATATTAATACCAATTACAAATAATATAAAGTAATTAACAATTTTATATAAAAGCTAAAAGAGTCCCTGAGTCTAGACCTCTCCCTAGAAGAAATAGCATTGGACATCCAAAGAATTCACAGGGATCCCTTTAGACGAAACCCCCAGAGATCTAAACCCCGTAAAATTCTAGTAAACTTCCATACATATGTTCTGAAAGAACAAATACTTAATCTTGCTTTAAAACAAAAAACGCTGGTTGCAAAGGGGTTTACATTCTTAATAAGGTCAGATCTTTCAAGAATTACCTTGGAAATGCAATGGGAGTTTGGGAGGCGACTGGAAGCGTTTAGAGCAGCAGGTGCCACAGCTCAATTAACATTCCCTGCTGGTATGAAAATAATGTATAATAATAAGATGACTAACATTAGATCAGTACAAGCAGCGGATGAACTCCTGATGCAGATGGGAAGCAATAAGAAACAATAAGATGTTTAAGTAGTTTAATTATAGGATTTGGTGAGTAGAGTCAGCGTTCATGGTTATCCCTTGACTTCTCCGAGTTCTTATGTACAAAGTGTAAAATAATTTCTTCACAAGGGACATTAAACAATATAATCAGTTTAGTGTCATAATTAGTTTAGTTTTCCTTCATATTTTTTGCATTTATATAGGTGTGGTTTCTCTCCAGGAGTTCACGGAGGGGCGCTATCTACCGGACATTGCACCGGTTGGATATCGCAAGGGTTTTCCAGGGAATGGGAGGGTGGAGGGAGGGTGGCACGTAGCTAGGGTAGGTGGTGGGGGGTTCAAAAAAAAAGTAAAAATGTCCTCAAAAAGCCAAGATATAATAATCGTGATAATAAGAAAGTGGTATCGCAATCTTATCAAAAGAGTTTTAGACAAGTATGGGTTGGTCTAGTCGTATCTTTCTGTCTCTCTTTTTTGTCGGGAATATATGCCAAAAATGATTAACATAAAATATTTCTCCTGGAATATTAATGGCCTGCGCACCAAACCTAGGGCAAATAAAATCATGCAATATTTACGAGATCTGGATGTGCAGGTCATTGTTCTCCAGGAGACTCATTTAACAAACTCTGAGATGATGGACTTAATTAAAAGAAATAAGTGGATAGACTTTGCGGTCTCCACTACTCAGGCTAGTAATACCAGAGGGGTATCTATAATTTTCAAGAAAGGAGCTAAAGCTAGGCTGATATCTCAACAGGTCGATCCAGGCGGAAGATGGGCCATAGCCTCTGTAGTAATAGCGGGCTCTCAAACCACAGTCGTGGGCTACTATGGGCCGAATCAGGACGATTCTACTACTATGGAGACTATGTTTTCACACTTGCTCTCCTTTCCTGAGCCAACTATTATAGCTGGTGATTTTAATATTGTCTTAAATCCAGTTTTGGATAAATCCCCCAATAGTCGATCCTTAGCTTTGTCAAAATCTAGGTTAGTGCTACAATCTGCAATGAAAACATATGGGTATTCTGACATATGGAGGGAGAGGTCTGGGGACCAACAAGGAGTGTCTTTCCGGAATTATAAGTATAAACATCAGTCAAGGATTGATTTCATCTTGATCAGCCGAAGGCTGACTGATCATGTAAGATCCATTGAATATTTACCTCTCCATCTCTCAGATCATTCTGCAGTATTAATGGACCTAACCTATGTAACGGAGAGATTGCCCTCTAGATGGTCCTTTGATCGTTCACTTTTTACCTTACCTGAGGACATACTATATCTCAATAGAGAAGCACACAATTTTTTTTTGATTAATAATGACTCAGCATCTACAAGGATCATCTGGGACTCGTTTAAAGCATTTCTAAGGGGTCTTATAACAGCTAAAGTGTCTCATAAAAGGAGGCAATATAAAGAACAAATTTGCTCAATTGAAGGAAAGATAATAAACCTCCAAGGAGTTATTGATAGTAATACTGGGGTAGATGAGTCCATTATATATAATTACAGGAAAGAAATGGCGACCTTGAAAGCAGACCTGGGTTCAGTATTGAATCTTAGATTGCAGCAGAGATGGGAAGCAAGCAAATTAGCCCATTTTGAGTACAGTGAAGGAGCGGGTAAAATGCTTGCGTGGAAGACTAAATCAGATCAGGTCCGGAATAACATTGCAAAAATCAAGGTGGGCAACGATTCCTTTTCATCGGATATTGAAATTAGAAGGGCCTTTAAGATCTTCTTTGAGTCAATCTATAAGGAGGACGTTGAAACCCGATCTGAGGAGGTTGACGATTGGTTAAGTCATATGAATCTCCCTAGTCTTACACAAGCTCAGTCTCAAGCATTGGATGATATTATCACCGAAGGAGAAGTAAGGGCCGCTATAAAAAAAAGCAAGAAGGGAAAGGCAGCGGGGCCCGATGGGCTACCAGCAGAAACTTATAGAATGTTAGAAGATGAGATAGCCCCCTTCCTTACTAAGATGTTCAATCAGATCCTTATTGATGGCCAAACTCCCCCATCAACATGGGATAATGCATCGATTACACTCATACTGAAGCCTGGAAAACCCAAGGACGCTTGCGAATCATACAGGCCCATATCAATCTTAAATGTGGATTATAAGATTTTCACCACAATTTTAGCCTCCAGGTTAGCCTTAGTAGCCCCGGCAGTCCTCCACGCAGATCAAAAAGGATTCGTAAAGGGCCGACAACTATATGAATTAACGTACGACTTAATAGGGGCTATAGATATCGCGGTGGCACAGAACTTACCATTGACTGTTCTCACCCTGGATGCGACCAAGGCCTTCGACAGGGTTAATTGGGTGTACCTGTCGGGGGCCCTGGCTAAATTTGGGGTAGGGAAGAGATTTTGTCGTGCAGTTAGTCTATTGTATGCCAGTCCATCGGCAAACCTATTAATTAACGGTGAGTTGTCAGACCCCTTTGATATAACTAGGGGGACTAGGCAGGGTTGCCCGCTTTCCCCACTTTTGTTTGACTTTTATATTGAACCTCTCGCACAACAACTGAGGAGAGAGAATGCCATTATTCCTTTTTGTCACAAAGGGTGGGAAAAGAAGGTTGCGTTATACGCTGGCGACCTGCTCGTTTTTACATCAGACGTAACAACTGCACTCCCGGTTATACTTGAAACGGCTAAGGGGTTTGGGAAAATATCAGGCTACCAGATCAACACATTAAAAACAGAGATGTTGGTCTGGAATGACAATCCGAGTTCCTTGGTGATACAGGAAGGCGAATCATTACGATATCTGGGCCTAAATATCATAAAAGACATTAACAAGCTCGTCTCAGTAAATATTACAGCAATTATCAAAGAATCGAGGAAATTAATGCAGGCATGGTCTCACCTTCAATTATCTTTAATAGGGAGGGTCAACCTCGTAAAAATGGCCATTTTGCCTAAACTTTCTTTTCTTTTTAATACCATTCCCCTCTACTTTGATCAGACTCACATAACTAAAATACAATCAGATATCACTTCTTTTATTTGGAACAAAAAATTACCAAGAATAGCTTGGAAGAAGCTTAGACGGCGATGGGAGAAGGGAGGCTTAGCCGCACCAGACTTAAAATTATATTTGTGGGCTTTTCAGCTATCTCACATACGAATGCTCCTAAAAACACCTACTGATTATGGGATAGGATTAATGTTTTCGGCCATGTTGAAAGGGGAAGGTCTTAGCCAGTCGGGATTCTTATTTAAATTTGGCAATCCAAAATTCTTCAAAAAAATCAAATTGAAGGTCCTGCATGGCTTGGCAAAAACATGGACTGAGGTAATAAAATCTATTAAACAGGGGTATTATTGCGATAAAACGCCGCTTTGGGGGTTACCTGATAGTCCAGCCTGGTTGGAAGATTCCCTAGCCACTCCTTTGAGAGAAGCAGGACTTAAAGAATGGGGGGATCTTTTCTATGAGGGGGACCTGCTTTCATGGGAATATCTACAGAATAAAATAGGGCCAACCCTTTCAAGGTTCAAATACATTCAAATCCGAAGCTGGACAGTGGCATATAACGATCCACTAACAAAACGTAGCAAGTTTCCTCTCGGAGGGCATAGTCAATTAATAACTAACTTGGTTGGTACCCCTTCAACCAAACGTGAGATTTCACTATGGTATAAACTTCTTTTAGATGAATCTGATGGGGAATTTAAGTTACCAGCTCAACTTTGGGGGGACGTAATATCGACTCAAGATTTACAAGTACTTTGGTCCTCCTCATTTGAGCTTTTAAAAAGTTTGGTGAAACCCTCATGGCTACGTAGGAACCATCTTTTTACCCTTCATAGGGCGTATTACTCTCCCCAAAGACTATCCAAATTTGTCGCAGGAAACTCAGTGGCATGTGCGAGGTGCGGGCTGATTGCAGCTTCAGATATTCTTCCCACCCTATTACCATATAAACCCACAACCCGCTGCAGAAAATACATTAATTTAATTAACATAATTTTCAATTAATCAATTAATTAAAATTAATTACCAATTATATTTTAATTAATTACCAATAATAATTAATTACCAATGAATTCAACATCAATACCAATAAATAAATTAACATATTTTAATTAATTATATTTAAATTACTTCCCACCCTATTACCATATAAACCCACAACCCGCTGCAGAAAATACATTAATTTAATTAACATAATTTTCAATTAATCAAAATTAATTACCAATTATATTTTAATTAATTACCAATAATAATTAATTACCAATGAATTCAACATCAATACCAATAAATAAATTAACATATTTAATTAACTATATTTAAATTACTTCCCACCCTATTCCCCTATAAACCCACAACCCACTGCAGAAATTACATTAATTTAATTAACATAATTATCAATTAATCAATGAATTAAAATTAACTACCAATTCTATTTTAATTATTTACCAATTAATAATTAATTACCAATTAATTCAACATAAATACCAATAAATAAATTAACATATTTAATTAATTATATTTAAATTACTTCCCACCCTATTCCCCTATAAACCCACAACCCACTGCAGAAATTACATTAATTTAATTAACATAATTATCAATTAATCAATGAATTAAAATTAACTACCAATTATATTTTAATTATTTACCAATTAATAATTAATTACCAAATCGCTACAGAATTATATTACGCAAAAATTATATACAATTAAATTAATTAATTGAAATGAATTATAAAATAAATATACACTTTTCACACATATAGTAACATAAAAAAACACTTAAAAAAATCATATTAACTTACCTCAAATTCGATATTTTTGCTGTCTATATTCTGTCCATTTGATTTTTTGTCCATTCTATATTTTTGATTCGATATTAATGCTATTCTATTCGATATTATGCTATTCTATTCGATATTTTTGTTGTCTATATTCTGTCCATTCGATATTGTGTCCATTCTATATTTTTAACTTGATATTTTGGCCAATCAATATTTTTTATTCGATATTATGACTGTATACCCCTTTAGAGGGCTGCATAGGAAGAGACCTCACATCTCCCCTCATGTTGTCAAGTGGTGTCTCACTGTTTATCCTGCTACCAGCCCAGAGGATGTGTCGGACACTTCTTGGTCATGGATCCGTAAAGAGAAAGGAGGCCCCTCTGGCTGTAGTGGTAGGAGGAATCGGGAACTTAAGCACACTTGTGTGGATTTAATCCACAAGGACAGGTCGATGTGTTATGGCGAGTATATGCCATAGACTGAGTAAAAGGCTACACTCACTTGGCTGTTCAGGATGCCAAGGCCTGTACAGTACAGAGTATACAATACTACTGTATTGCTATAAAGGGGAATGTGTAAATCACCATAAAGGTACAGCACCTAAATTCTGCTTATATGTTCTTTTGGGGAGCAAGAACAGAGTGCATACTGTGTTTCCTGGATCTCAACAACCAGAGGCATAAAGTAGATATGATGTTGTATTTTTCCAGACTAGACTTTGCACACTGGACCATTAATTTGTGCCCACTCCTCTACTGGTTAGCAGCAAACACATGTACACTGCCTGAGGTGGAGAGATATGGTGAAGATCAGGACAACACTGAAAATATGGGTCTTCAGTTGTTTCCTGATGAACGGAGAGGGTGTATGCAATGTGTAGATAGGGAGTGGAGTTAACTTGCAATATCTTTGACTCTTAATAGCAGGAGCTGTTTTCAGGAGAAGGACTGAGAAACATTGTGGTGAAGAAAGGTATTCTGGGGATAACAGGTTCTGCAGGAAAATGTATCCAAATAATTGCATGTAATAAATGTTTTACTGAGATGAATAGCTAATGAGTCACCCATGACAAGATGCACCCACAGTATCTTGGCCAGGAGACATTTCTTTCTAATAAGAAGGCTTGGTTTTGCAATTGAGTACGATGGGAAAATACTGGAAATTTCAACTGCACAGGGATTCCGACGCGTCACCGTGCTGGGGCTGCACGTTCCTCTCCAGGGAAAAGGGAACAAGAGTCTCCACCTAGAGGAGGGACGAGGGTTGCAAACAAGGTTTACAACATATAACAGAGCACTAAAAATAACTAATTGAAAAAGTCCCTGAAATAAGGTTCATTTCAAAATAACCTACTACAAATAGAATATTAAAGGACAGGACCTTGAGTAGCCGGTTCATAAAGAAGCTGTGTGTTTCGTATGGTAAGGATCGAGCCCACTAATGGTAAGACATGAAGAGACCTACATATACTCATGAAAAGGCATGAAGAGACATTACTCATGGTAAGACATGATGGGACTTACCGGGACTCACACGAAGGCATAAGTAGTCTCACACATGTTCATATGAAGGCATGCAACTGCTTTCATATACTCATGGGGAAGCATGAGGAGACTTACTAGTCATAATAATGCATGAGGAGACTTACATATTCTCATGATAAGGCATAAAGAAACGTTACCCATGGTAAGGAATTAGGAGAATTACATGTACTCACAGGTAGGCATACAGAGTCTTATACATACTCACAAGAAGGCTTGAGAAGCCTGCATATACTTATAGTAAGGCATTAGGAGACTTACGCATACTCATATTAAGGTATCAGGAGTCTGACACATACTCATAGTAAGTAAGTGCAAAAAGAACAATTGATGGACAGAATGCAGGACAATGTCATACATTCACCCCAGTACAGTGATCTGGGCAGAAATCTATTGTTTTTCTGCTCACCATGCCATTCCAGTTTGGACCCAGTCTTTATCCTGCGCCCAATGGCAACAGTCCAGCCCGAACTGCCAGGCCAGGTCCTCCCTGGACTGGAAACAAGCATCCAAGGGCCAGTTTTGGGCTTTCAGCCCTCATCAGCCAGGATAGCTTGACTCCAGTGGCATGGAGAGCACGGGACCCACGTCTGGGCATACCCATCCCACTCGGGGTGACAAATGCAAAACGAACGATTGATTTAACCCAGATCTCTTGACTGGAGGTGAATGTATGATTTATTCAGCATTCCTACTATCATTTGTTTGCGTAGCACATACTGTTAGTGAGGCCCCGGAAGTCTACATTTACTAATAGCAAGGCATTAGGAGGCTTACACGTACTCATGTTAAGGTATCAGGAGTCTGACACATACTCCTAGGAAGGCACGGGAGGCCTACATATATGCATAGCAAGGTATTAGGAGACTGACACATACTTCTAGGAAGACATGAGAAGACTTGCACATTCGGGAATTGAGAATTACAATTTGTCGCTTGATTCATAAAGGCCTCTGGAATACTTCAAGCAAAGTTATGATTTTCAGAACTATCCTGGGGTACAGCTGAGGAATGTCCACAAGATTAGAATATCAAGTAAGTGTCACAGTGTCAAAAAAATAAATATATTATCCTTCAATTCGAATAAATTTTTCAAGGTGAAGGCTCCTCTTCTTCCACTCCCTCATGAAATGTTGGATTGCTATTTTGTATTCCACAGACAATCCTCCAATTCTAAATTCAAATCTGAGCAACGCTGCGTCAATGATGTAGCAAGCGGGGGTATTTTCTTTTCCACGAAAATGAGATGGCGTTGGGACCCGCTGCCCCTAATCACACCCTCCTGGGTGGCCAGCTGGACTGCGGTGGCTCTCCTTCCTCTCCGTTAGTTTGGGGTTCCCAGCAACGTTTCTTCACCACTTGCATTCGCCATATGGATAGAGATGTGGGACCCAAGAGACTCCCAGGGAACCTTTACCTTGGGTCCCTTGGAACAAATTGTGCCACTATTCAGGGGAGGGATTTGTTCTAGTTTATTTGTTTTGTGAGCTGTTTTTGTCATTCCACCATGAACTATGGAACCTGAGCGCTTACCTGTGCTGAGACCGACGCATGCGTCCTAACTAGGTGCCTTCAAGGTCATCTCAGATCGGTCAGCTTTAATCTTCATTATTGTCAGAGGAGCATAATGTGCTTGGATTTTTTTAGGATTACATAAGATTAGCTTTTTGAGTTCAAATTGGAATGTACTATTGGTAGAATAGACAATGATTAGAGTGGCTTTTTGTATTTTTCTGCCACATTACGTGGTTAAAAAAAAAGTAATATCCTTGCATTAGGCTCTGGAAGGGTTTTATTTGTTGTATCAATCACTGCACATTTAAAATATATAACTATTTCTATGGTGAGCACCTGTTTTGTGATTTTTAAATGTAAATAAATAATTGTATATGGCAGGTTGTTTACTGGGCCGAAGGGCATAGATTAGTGGAATGGTCTAGATATTGGCCATGTATTGTGGATATTGGAGCAAAGGGGAGAACACTATTGGGAAGTTCCTTGGTCATGTTGATAATTGCTTTACGATGTGCATATTTGTATCTAATGTTAATAATAATTCTTTTATTGCTGTTATTAATGGCATATAATACAAAGGTTTGTTTTCTGTGTGTCAGTGTTACAGGTAAAGGGGTGCCTCCCTTGTCATACGTCTGGGCGGTTGCTGTTGGTTGTTGCTGGTGTTTTGATTTTCAAATAATTGTTCTTTTTAGATTTAGTGTAGGGTCAGTTGTTGAAATAGGTGCTCAGGTATCTGTGGAGCATGACCTTTTCATATAGTGTCAGTAGCTGCAGCAAAGCTGGGGGTTATTGTTTTTTACATAAACCACTACACACACCTCTCTTTCCAATTTCTGCAATCAGAAGTGAGTTATTATGGCCACTTATGTTTTTAATAATCATTAACTGCACTTGATCTTCAATAGCACTAGTTGGATTACTATTTTTTACTGGCAGGATTACTATTGGATTACCACTGCAGTCTTTCATTTATGGTGGTTTCTTAGGTATACGTGGATCCTAGATATATATGGGGTTGTTTGCCTTTTTGTGAGGTGATGTATCTAGGTTCAGTGGTTGGTATTTTTAATTCTGTTAGTGATGCAATAATAAATAATTATTATTAGAATTGTTATATCTTTTTTTAATTTATGAAAAGTGTTAATACATTTTACTTTGTAATGTAAAAATGATATTGTTTACCTCAGTAGTTGTTATTTGATGAAAATGTTGTTTTCTTAAAGATTTGTATTGCCTACATTATTTCTTCTTCTCTTATTGGATCATTTTTCAAAATGTAATTTATTCATTCATTTATTTTATTTATTTATTCATTGTGCACAAATTATATCAGATAACTCTAGGTTCTGAGGGTATTAAAGTGACGCTGAGAGGGCCAGAAAGAGAGAGTGTAGAATGGAGTGAGAGAGGCTCCCAGTAGAAAAGTAGCAAAAAGTCAGTGGCTTAGCGATCATTTTCTGCAGGGTAGTTGCTGAACAAAATGTGCAATTCTGAGGGGTTTGACAGTATAACGGAAGGGAGATTCATAATGATCTGGTGCAATGTTCTTAATTTGGTGAGATATCTTCTCGGATTTTTTTTTTTTTTGGCTGGTTTGAAAAGTTTATTGATTTTATGATAAATGGTATTTCTAATGACATTTACATTTAATTCTGAAGTGATAGGATCTGTACTAACCTGTTTTTAGCCTCTTTAGTAGCAGGCTGCTCTCCGCCTGCTTTCATGTTTTCTTTTTTTTTTTTTTTTTTTTTTATTTGGTAATTCACAATTGCAGATACAGACAAAAAGAAAACAATGTGAAAAAGGAATTCAGTAAATATAACAAACAGTCAAAATAAGCAGATAAATTAGCTTAAATAAAGCAGAAATACTAAGGACATAGCAGAATGAGGAAGATCGACAAGTGCAGAGAAAAAAAAAGAAAAAAAGAAACTATGACAATTTTATCCTGATTACACTCATTTATCCACAGCCTCTATTGTCATTTTTCCAATTTTCAATTGGTTTCCAGATCTCAATACCACGTGCTCTCGACTTTGTTCCTTTACAGGCAAAAGTGAAGTGTGTTGGTCGAGGAAACTAAATAATCCTAATGTGGATATCGACATGTCTTTGATCTTATCGACACAGTTGTTTATGTCTTCTAACTTGAAAGCTCAATTCTTTAAAACTATCTATGATTTATATTTTACTCCCGCCAAACTTTACTCTTGGGGGAAAAGGTCTACTTCAGAGTGTCCAAGGTGTGGTAAAACAGCGGCAAATGTATTACATATGCTCTATGAATGTGACAAACTACTAGTACTGAGAACAATGATTGCTGGGTTCTGGCAGGAAGTGTTCGGGCATCCAGTAGCCGAATCTCCCACCCTTTACATTTTGGGTTACGATAACACTCTGTGTCATACTAAGGCGGAAGAAGTATCCCTCTTCTTGGGTACAGCAGTGTATAGAATAACATTAACATTAACAGCCCGCTGGAAGGATGCTGATCCCCCTAACTTTCAGATTTGGCTCTCCCAGCTGTTAGGTATGTACAACCAAGAGAAGGCGATTTTTGCCTGTAAAGGATCTTCTCGGATTTAAAGGTCTTATTTGATGTGCAGTTCCATAAATCTCTGTCTGTTGTGGAAAGAGGTTTCCCACCACAACTTCCCTTCTCCATTTGGCTGTGAAGAGTTTTAACCCTTTAAAGGAGAGTAGAGGACATTTAAACTTTTCTAAGATAATCAGTTCAGAGAGGTATGTGGGTGAGGAGAGGTCTGGTGCTTTCCATATGAAGTAGAAGGAGTTTAGCTTGAGTAGTTGACTTATGGTAAGGCAGTTTAGTTCTCTGTGTAGGGTGAAATGCGCTCATGGTTTTTCAGGACAAAGACGATTCTCTCCCCTATGTATTTGGACCATTTGTAGGTTATTCAGGATATTGGCTCAAACACTGAAGAATGGGGATGTGTAATACCGTAACCTGGGAAGTACAAGGGCCTGAATGAGAGGAACTTTATTAGGCAAGACCAGCATGGAGCAGGCTTTAGATATGTTGCAGAGAAGAAACCTGTCATTCTGTGATGTCCTGTGCTTCAGCAGAGAATGACAAGTCTGAAGCACATTGACTCGACAAGTGCACAAGGCCAGTTTGCCTACTGAATATGAGCTCTGCAGGATTTCTTACACCAAAGGTTAGTCTTTCTGTTTTGTCCATATGTAGCCAGAGTAAATTGTTATTCATCCAATATTTAGTGGCTACTAAGCAAAGACCAATGGCTCATGAGTCAAAGCTTTCTTGGTGGTCACCTAGGATCTGGGTGCCATCTGCATACATCTGGAAGCTCAGCCCGAAAGATGAGTTAACAACTGCTAGGGTACGTACTGCTGAAAAATGTCATTGAGAGAGAGAGACAGGTACAGTCAGACTCCATATGGACATAGTTGTTTTTTTGGCAGAGAATTGATCTAATATCCTGTTTATTAAGAAATACCTTATCTTACCGGGCATTTCACCACAAATGCCAAATCAGGGGCATTTACAAGCCCCTTGCTTCACTTTTACGTCGCCGTTGCATCACTTTTTGTGACGCAGCTGCAGCAAAAACAATGCCCAACGTTGCTGCCCATTTACAACATGACGCATCTATGGAGATGAGTCACGTTGTAAAGCCCTGCGTCACATTGTACCTGCATCAAGTATAATGTATGCAGGATGGGCGTTCCCACGCAAAAAATCCTTGTAGAAGTGACGCAGTGAAATCTAAAAGATTTCACTGCATCACTTCTAGGACGCCACTGCGTCAAACCCTATGCCTGCTTGAAGCAGGCATAAGGAGTGACGCAGTGTATTGGAACTAGTCCTCCCTGTGCATTGGTGGAGTGGTATTGTGCTTGCAACACAACTCCAGCAATGCATGACTTTTGCACCAACAGATGCGTCAGAATTTCTGACGCATCTATCAATCCATACACCATGGTGCGCAGTATTGTAAATAAGACAAATCCATGGTGGAGCAAGGGTTTTGCATGGAGGGGCAGGGAAACTGATGCATCTCTGCCCTAACGCAGAGATGCATCAGTTTCTTGTAAATCTGCCCCTCAGTGTCCATGTGAGCTAGTACAATTTTGTGATCTAGCGACTCAACCCTCCAGAGAAATCCAGTAGATCATAGTGCTGCACTACGATCTGTGTCACGGTTACTATGAAAATGTCCTATAATGTTTAGGATTGCTGATTCCCTTTTTCAGTTTGGACTAAAGCCAGATTGAACGTTTTTAATAGATAGTTTGTATCTATGAAATTTATCAATTGAGAGGCGACAAAGCAGAAAGCCTGTGTTGGTTCTAGATGGTCAGCAGAACGTTAGCCCATGCGGGGGCGCTGCTGTAGAGATCCCTGAGCAAGAATCCACTAGAGTGAGGTGACATTGGAACAGAGAGAATCTCCCATCTCACATGGAGCCTCTCTGATCCAAATCTATTCTTATGCACGGAGTTGGGCCCCTGAGCCCCAATCAAACTGCAATGAGGCTCCAGTTACTTTCCATTTCAGATAGAGTGTTGCTGCACGTCATCTAATCTTAAAAATATATTGTGGTACAAGGGAATCTCTTCCTTTGTAACCCATGGTGGGACCTTCAAAAGGAAATCCCTAGAGTACGAGCATCAGAGGGATTCCCTGCCCTCAGTCTAAGAAGGTGATGTTAAAATTTTGCAAACCACAAAGGTAAAACCGGGATCTTGAATATCACATCAGTGGCGGCTCCTCCATAAAGGTGGAGGAGCATCGCCTCACTGGTCAGAGTCAGTCAAAGAAAAATAAAATGATATTAAAACAATAATATTTTATTTTTCTGTGACTATCTCTGGGTGAGAGGGAGTGTGTGCTGGGCCAGGCCGAGCCATGACAAACAGGAGCAGTGGGCACTTAAAAGTGCGTATTTAAGTTTGGCCGGTCGACTTAGGCCTGCCAAACAGACATGCGCACTTCTATTCCTCCAACCCAACTGTGTTCAGAGCCGGGTTGCAGAAAAGCTGCAGGCTACGAGGCACTGTCTGAGTGGCAGAGGAGCACGCTCAGACCAATCTGGGCAATAGAATGAGAGCAGCGTGTGGATTGGCTGGGGAGCCTGTGCTTTCCCAGAGACTGCCAAGAGTGAAGCACAGAGGCAACCCATCGGCGTCGGGGCAGCGAGATGTAATTTTTCTTTTTTTAATATATTATTTTACCCTCCCATTCCCTCACTTCCTCACCCACTCCCCTCCTTGCTTCCCCACTTTCGATGTGTGTCGCCACCACTGTATTACGCCCACTGCAATTAAAAGTCCAAGACAGCTAACTATTTATAAATATTACAAGCCATTAATTTTGTACATTTATTTTTATAGTTTCTTAATCTTATTTGAATGTTTGTTCAGCATTTTTTAATTATAAATTTTTTTTATTTTGGTTATATTTATATATCTTTATTATTTTGATTATATTAGTAATTTCTGGAACATTATTTTTTGTGTTTTGTTTTGTTTTTTATAAGACGTTGCTTTAAGATTGTTGTACGACGGTGATATGTGTGTTGTCGATATTATGGCAGTTTTCACTGAAAATACTAAATGTTGATTTTATGTACAATATTTTACGATGATTTTTTTCAAGTACAATATTTTTGTCATCAATATTGAAACATGGAAGCCACTAGCACTAACTGAACGGCAACTCAAGGGACAAGGGCTGCTTTAAAAAAGTTTTACCATCCAGTGAAATAAGATGCAAGTCATTCTGAGCAGTTTACGCTGTTAGACATTGCGAAAAAAGGAAATAAAATTTGAGTTTTCGGTTGTTTCCTGAATGACAGGAAAGAAATGGCCAACTTTAGGTGCAGTTCAAAGGGCATAATAACTTGAAAACATCTTCGACTTCCAAAAAAACAATGAATTTATTTGCAGGAGATGGGATGAGACACATTGTGGTGAAAAATGCATTCTGGGAATCACAGGTTCTGCAGAACGGGCAGATTTCAAAACCTTGCATTTATTAAGCGCTTCACTGTGGTGTATAAAATGTAAATGTAAATGTATGTATACTTGTAAAGCTTACTGTTACCCCATCACTCGGGGCATCCTGGCGCTGTATACCGCTGGGGAACCCGTCCTGGCATTCCCTGTGAGATGGTCCCTCCTGGGCACCCCCAAGGTGAAGCCAGGCATCTCCGGCGCTGATGGGGCCGTTGTGGAGATTAAGCAAGCTATTGCCCAGAGTTGCAGAGTGGGACCCATGGTTAGCACTAAAGAATCAATATAATTAAACCCAATCACAGTTTCACTGTTGCAATACATTCAATGAGAGAGTGCCAGCACTTCTCGGAAGAAAGGAAGTTCTTTAAAGAGTGAGTACCAGGCCCGGACTGGCCATAGCGGGCACCGGGCAATCCCCCGGTGCGCCTCAAGGTTGGAGGCCGGTTTTGAGCCCCTGGGGGCCGATTTTGTTACAGTGCCGTTTTTGTAGCATAGCTGCAAAATCGGCCCTGCAACAAAATCGACCGGAAACTGGCCCTAGCAAAGCGCTCGGCGGCACCTCCAACCCCCCGAGTGGGGGGGGGGCAGCCGAGCACTTTGCCTTGGCCGGTTTTGGTTCCCAGTCCGGCCCTGGTGCGTACCCCAACTTTTATATTTTCAATTAAAGCACTGGTAGTGCACAGAGGGAGGTATGGATTTACTATTCTTAACTCCACATCTAAGTTCCTTAAAGACATACATATATCACCAAGGTACATATTTCGAGATTTAGATATAGAAAACCTTTACAATTTTACCTTTCAATAATTTCTCTCTCGATATTCCCGACTGATGTCACATGGCACCAGGGAGACCCTGGGGAATCCTTCTATCTCTTGTCAGGAAGCAGGGATGAAACTATGGGGTGCAGGGGGAGTGAGGGTGCCTGCAGGGATGTCATTTTTCTGTTCAAGCAGGATAGTGGCTGATGAGTGAATGAATCAATAACAGTCTACAGCTAGAGAGCTGGGAGTGAGGCGCCTGCAGGTACCCTGCTCTCTGAGCATTTGTGAGAGGGTTTGATCTTACCCAGTCCAACATGGTGGGGAGGAGCAAATGAAGATGGCCTTTCAGGAGGACTCCAGTCAGGACAGAGGGACCCTGCTGGAGAATGGACCAGACGGTCAATGAGTCGAGGGCTGAACAGTAGGGGACTATACCAGCTCCGAGGATTCGGAGGACAGATTCACGGGGCCATCTGCATCAAGCCCATCCTCTCCAGACATGAGGCACAGAGGATGGAGAAGAGTCACCGGTACCCAGACTTACTCATCAGTGTATAGATTCTATGTGAGCAATACACAGAGAGACCTCACTCATAGGGCAGCCAGCACCAGTGATGAGTTCTGCAGCAAGGCAGTATCCTACCTCACTGCCCAGGGGTTCAAAATTGCTCCAGACAGAGGCCCCCTGCGATGCCAGACAGCTGTCTCAGAGCAAATCACGCATTACACTGTTATATGTAGGTGTGTAAAACAGCTGGTGACATGTCAAGAGTAACAAAAAAGAATTTCACCCAACAAGGCATCAAGCCAGGTTGTGTTTTAGGCCAACCATTATTAAATTGTACTCTGCTGGTGTGGGCAAAAGTTGTGGGAAAGCAAGAAACTTGAAATCTAAACTAGAGGTCTGTGTGTCAGTATGCTGACAATTGTGTGACCTACATTGACGTGTGTCCTCCATATTGAAATATAATCACAATAGTTAGTATTTAGTGTTAACAAAACTATGATAATTGTATATTAAAAATCACAAAATCACTTCAGGTGGTCATTAGGAAGCACGGAAACCGATTAGTCTAATACCTGTAATCGTTTAAAATTGCGTCAAGATGACTGTACCACTGAAAATCGACCCCAGAATATCGTGGTATAACAATATCGAAGGGAGAACATCAAGGGATAAAATATCGAAAGGTAAGCACATATAGCGAAGTGATTTACAATTCCTAAATCCACATCTGCATACTTTCAAGAGATACGTTCTGCATATGTACTTATTTGTGGAGTTAGGTATTGAAAATCTAGACTTAACTATCGATGGTTTTTGTTGGATGTTTTATCCCTGATGTTTAGTGCACTCGATATTCAATCTTCGATATTTAGTTTGCACACCTGGCAAGATAAATGTCCCGGGTCAAAGGCCACTTGAATGACATAAAATAACAAAATATGCCTCAATAAGTAAATGATTTCGAATGTCCACAGTCCTACGGAGGCCTCCAAGTTGCAGGTATTTTCAGGGAAACTACTTATAGGATTGACATATGGAGCTAAGATGTTTTTAGACAAATTAACTACCTGGTTAAACGAGGTAGTGGGAACAAGGGTGTGGCTTTAAGGGGGATATGACCCCTCCCCCAAAAATGCATTCTAGGTTTGTCGGTTGGGTCTCAGGCACTACATCTGCTGTCTGTGCTGGTTTTTCTCATTGTGCATCCAATAAAAGATAAAACAGTGACCTTTGATGTAAAAAAGGCGAGAGAGAGACAGAGATATAAATCCAGGCCCAGATGTATCAAAGCATTGCATGGTCCTTGAGTCACACAGATTCACCAAGACAAGTGAACCTGGGGCTGAGCAAAAATGCTACTCCTTAACGACAGAGGCACAACGAGGAGAATGGTCCTTATTTCTCCCCTGGTTTCCCTCTCTCTAAGTGTGCTGCACGCTGCAGCACACTTAGAAGAAGGGAACGCCTCTAAGGATTGTTTTTGTGCAGGATGGTGTCCCTTCCTGCACAATAAAAATCCTGTTAAGCATCTTTGCAGCATGGTGCAAGGGTGCCTGCATCAGTGTTAGGCAGCACATAGTGCTCCAGCACAGTGAGAGAGCAGGAATGTGCCATATGTTAGTAAATATGGTCCATTCCTACTCTCTCCATTTGACGCAGCGCAAAAAGTTGTTTTGCTGAATTGCGCTGCATCAAGCATTAATAAATCTGGCCCCCAGTCTTGATGAATTCCAAAATGTGAAACCAGACTGCCCAAATTGTGTGGTCTTAGGTAAACATTTAATTTCACAGAGCCTACTTTTTCTCAATTATGACACATGAGAGCATTTGTTAATACTTAAGTTCGGAGTGTGAGCTTTACAAGCACTGCTTGTGTTTGATTTAATAGACTATAATGTTGCTCCATCTCTAATAGGAATCAAGGCCAGGTTTAGAGTTTTCATGACTACTGACTTTCCTCTTAGTTCACTAATTGCATTGTCATTGGAGGGCGAACCATTAATGTTTCTAAGTTCATGTTTAAAAACGATCACTTTTTATGAATATCTGTCTATACAGTGATATATTCTACGGTGCAACACTTCAGCATGTTAAGGAAATACACTTTTTGAATCTTTGAGTTTTGAAGAGACTGTATCATATTTTATATTATGTCTTTGCACAAAATACATGTCAAGCAGTTTCATGGTTTGGCTCATGCATGGAGCTTTAGAGCCAAGCCAGACACTTGTCTCCACTCTGGCTCGGCTCACCCAATTAATTTGCTGAGTCACCCATCCTAATTCGACACTTTGGCTTAGTTTATGGGGCTGTCAGGCATTTGATAAAAATATTTTGTAGAAGGCAAGGATTGGAAACATTACATTTAGAAACAACAATGATCACCACCCACTATTTTTGATTATCTCCGGTCATATATCCTGATTGAGACAGATTTTCTCAAGATTATTTTGGAAGAGCAAGTTATGTCTCACATAAATTCAAATTCACATTATATAGGGCTCAATCAAACATATAGAAACACGTTTGTTGATTGTGAAATCCTTTATTCTTGTTAATGCAAAAATTGTTCATCCAAAAGTAGCCAACACGTTTCATCCCTTCTTGGGACTTCTTCAGGGCTTAGTTTTGGTGTACTTGTTTCCTCATTTCAAACAAATATTTCTATGGTTCCCAAAACAGAAACTAACCTTTATGGTTTAAATGATTTTCACTGGCCCTAGGCTGCAGACATATCCATCAGAGGTAAATACTGGCCCATGTTGGCCAACGCACTCTGTAGTTGATCAGCAAATATGCATAATCAACCTCCCAGCGCAAACTCCTTGTTTGGAAAGGATTGGAAATATGGACGTCTGCCTACATGCATCAATTTGGCAGCCCTACCATCAAGGATTCTCATAGCAGAGATAAAGAAGGCTGTGTGCAGTGAAAATACATTTAAAATAAGCGATCCTAGGGAGGGGACCCCAGGCCGCTGTGTTGTACATGACCATAGTTATTTGTTCCCACAGAAACCTTCCAGGCCCAGGCGGGGTGGGCAGGTCTGTAGCTTTGATGGGAAAGAGGGTGATGTTTGGATGTGACCAATGTTCCCTCTAATTATTGTCCTCTGTGTGCGGCAGACTAAGGTCTCTGTGTGCTGCAGCCAAGGCTATGTGGGCCAAGAACCTGACCGCGCGTGTAGACCAGGGCTTTGAGTGGCATGAAAATACTCGAGGATCTTTCAAAGGGGCGTAACTGATGCAATTAAGGGTGTGGCTTAAAAGCAATTAAGCTAAAAATATGTGCAATGCATAGTGTGCCCCCCTACTGACATTTTCCTGCTTCTGTCATTGCATCCAGATATATAATGCAAGTAACATTACACCTACAAGAAGCCAAGACTATTGGATTTGTCAATGGTTGTTTTTTGCATCAAGTTGTATATAATATTGAAAATGCTTCTGCTCTTGTGGTTGTGGTTGTGGCTTTATACTCGAGCTGTTGATTTAGGAGATGGGTTTTTAGTCTCGGTCAGACGAACATCCTGTGATTCTGGGCAAATCAATTAATCTCCCCATGCATACAAAAAAAATATAATAATAAATCATGCAAAGCGCTCCAATGCTTTTGGGTTGAGTTTGCACTATATAAAAACTTGCTGCGTTTCTTTTCTAAATGAAGGGTAGAAACTATAACAGATGAAGAAAGAATGAGGGAAAGAGAAAGGGAGGGCAGAAAGGAAGAATGAAATATAGGAAATATGAAAAGAAGGAAGAAACTGCAACAAGAAGGAGAGGGCAATAAAAGAATGGATACAAAGGTGAAAGGTTTGAGAGATGGAAGAGTAAAGTTATATTTGCATGGGTGGGTGCACGAAGGAATGGATTGAATGATGAATGTTTGGATGAATGTTTGGATAGATGGATAGAAACCTGGATGGAAGGGTAAAAGGATGGGTGATTGATAAAAGGTGGGTGAAATGATGGATGGCTGTATGGATGGATGGGTGGATGGATAGATGGATGGATGGAATGGTAAAGGAAGGATGGATGGATTAGATGAAAAGACCGACGGATGGGAGCATGAATAGACAGGTAAAATGGACGCTGATTGAAAGGCTTAAAGGGTGGAGAGATTAATAGATAGGAGGGATGAAAGGACCTCTTCTAGGGAGGACAGACCTTACTAGCGTCACTCTCCTGATGGCATTTGAGGTACTGATCGAATTGGGGGGAGGGAGGGGGGTTAGTTTGCTTTTTGCCTACCCCTGTGTCCACAATATGTCTTCAACAACAGCTAAAGGCTGTCTATAGGCGAGACCTGAAAAGGCCTGGCTAGGGAAAGGTTTAAAGTTAGTGGCCCCTAAGTCCAAGGGCATGAGGGGCCCACAGCCATCTCTCTTTTAATACCAGATGACAGTTCCGGGAGTAAATCATTTAAATGTAAGGGGGTATTGGTTCTAATCTTGTGGAACGATTACTTCCGTTTTTTTCTTATGAATCATAAGGCAATAAAAGCACTAACTTATTATTTATGTCTTTTGAACTTTTAAACAAAACAACCGAGGGGATGAAGGAAAGGCAATGTCTTTCGGGTGTACAACACATGGGCTTTTAGAGAAATGCATAGCTGACAATTTACGCAGCTCTCTGATTCTTCTACATGTGCCGCTGTAACATAGTGTTTACTCCTGCGTGTCACACTGGAACCATGTGACAAACCTGCATTTCACATATTACCCTCCGCTTCCTCTTATCTTGAATGTTGGTGCTAAAACTCTATCTGGCTCTGTGAATTGAATGACGTTAATTCACTTACGAGTTTGATGAAGTGAGCGTATATTGCTTTTTGAAGAAATTGGTTTTGAGCTTTTTCTGCATTCAGTATGGGTCGTTGCATGTGAATTATGTGGGCATTTGTGAAAGGATTCCTGTTAATCACAGCACCCGTCATGCACTGCAGTGGAGACGGAAGTGACATCGCGCCCTTTAACAGCCCCCCCCACCCTCATGACTTCACCTGGTTGACCCTTTGTTCCAGCCTCCCCTGTACTGCCTAGGTACATGGAGAAGGAGGAAACAGTACAGGTGGTGTACTCTTTTCTGTTCCTTCTGCTGCCTCATGACCTTTGAGTAAGGGTAATGCAAAAAAGGGCAGTGCCAGCCAAGGGTACGAGCTGCTGCCCTTTGGAATACAAATTCATATCACTGTGAGAAAAGGGAGTGCGCCGGCAGTCCACGATTCCACACTAACACAAAGTAAATCACCATTGCATACGTGGAACTCTTACTGCACTAGTGGAGCACGCTTCCTCGACCATAGAGCAGGTTCTCAATTGCCAGAATGAGGGCAAGCCTCCGTGGGTGCACGTTTCATGTTGTGGGTTGGTTGGTACGATAGTGGACGACAGTATGCTTGGTAGTTTGTGATGACCTGGCATTGCCATTGAAACTAGTACTATTTGATTTTAGAGGATTGCTCCCAGAGATTAAAAAAAATATATATATTAAGTTTGCATTGAGTAATATTTTTCTAGGAAAAGAGAAGTGTAACACATGGTGTGTTGAATTGAAATCCATGTGTGGTTCTGTTACTGCAGTGAGAGCATTGTTTGTTGAATGGATGCCAATTTTTTAAGTTTGGCGAAGCCAGCCATTTCTGTTCAATGCAGCGTTGTCTTTGGGGTCAGACCCCTTTAACTCTCTGGCTTGCTTGGGTGAGCCTCCTTCAGCCATTGGCTATCGACGGTGTCTGTCACATGTTGGGTCAGCCCAGAGGAGTATTTGTGTCTCGCCTTCATGCTGTTTTCTGGGTGTATTCTTCCACGTCCTAGCAAGTTCTTCCTTTGGATTGCAAAATGGATTATTTAACACCTGAATAGTCCCCCCTTTAATCACACTTTGTCACATTCACTGCTTTATCTTGTACATGTGTTATATAAACTTGTACATAAAAGGATTCCTGTTAATCACAGCACCCGTCATGCGCTGCAATTAACAGGAATCCTTTAACAAAGGCCCACAATCAGCACCCAGCGGCGCTGTATTTAGAAAAGAAATGAAGCAAGTTTGAAAGCACGATGTGTAAAGCACACGTCGTGCTTTTGAACTTGATGCATGTCTTTTCTCAATAGAGAGGCTGCAGGCTAATTGTGGGCATTTGTGAAAAGATTCCTGTTAATTGCAGTGCATGACGGGCGTTGTCATTAACAGGAATCCTTTCACAAAGGCCTCAGGCAACCGGTAAATTGCCGTTTTTCGCCGCTCGCATTTTAAAAGCGGCCGGCGGCGAGAACGTGTGCGCGCTTCACACGGGACACTGCACGCTCGGTGCCTTAAAGGTGCGCGGGCGCACACGTTAGAGGGAACACTGGATGTGACCAGGCGCGGTGCGTCCATTGGGGCGAGGGGGCGTAGCCCCCCTGCCCGCAGCTCCCTCGGCATCTTTGAACTTAAGTAAACTGAATCAGTTTACTTAAGTTCAAAGACCCGAGGGAGAACTGACAATCATGTTAGTCAGCATGACTTCGGACCGCCCACCCCCTTCAGAGTCTGAAGGGGGTGGCCGGTCTGGCGTCATGTTGACTGACATGATTGTCAGACCAGTAGGGGTCAACAAGCAGCAGCACAACACAAGTGCGCATGAGTGGGGACGGAGGGCGAATTTTCGCACCGTGCCCACTCATGTGCACTTGTGTTTTGACTTTTTTGCGCATGCCCATTAGGAGCCCTTTGGATTGGCTGAGAGGGGTGGTAGGCACCAAAGGACCCGGCGGCGGCGCAGACCTGCTCAGGACCTCAGCCTGAGGTAGGATTTTTAACATTTATTTTAATACCCCCCTCCCCCCCACCCACGCACGACCCCCCCCCCGTGCGACCCCCCCCCCGTGTGACATTACCCCCCCCCCCCCCCCGCGAGCCGCGACTGCCCAGCAGTAAATGCAGCACAATCGTTTTGAGCGAGCGAGCGAGTGATTGAACGAGAAAGGGCCCGTCATCATGAGGATAAACAGATTCCTGCCAACCCGACGGCTTGAGCAATCACAACCTCCGTCCCACACTTTCAACCTGCCCTGCTTGCTTCCAACCATCAGTCAGCACTAATCCAGTACATGTCCCACAACTATGCAAATGAGGTGTCAGAATCTTGTATTATTTTAAATCATAATGCATTCTTTCTCAACAAATACACATTTTACATGTACCCGGCCCGGAAGTCTTAAAATGCAGTGAAAAAATGCCTGGTTGTACACAAAAACACATCATTAGAAAAGTTGTGAATAGTATATTTCCAGTGCATACATTATGGCAGATTTATATGCAAAAAAATGGCAAGAGAACTCCGCGAACCAAGATCATTATTTTTTTGAGTTGATTCGTTAGTACAATGTAGGCTGTCACTCTGAGCCTTGTTACGTAAAATGTGTCCACTGAATTTAGGTAACTGCAGCTGCCACAGATTACCAGCAGGACTCAGATGGGTATTTATTTCTGCACACACAACGTGGGCAAATGCAGAATCCTGCGACGTTATTAAGGCGATACAAAAACCATGTATTTAGTGTAGAAAATGTGCTTCCTATCGGAGGGAATTTCAGCAATCCTTTTGAAATGCTTTAAAATGTTGCATTCTAACTCAGTGGTATTTTTCAAAACACGAGGGCAGTGAATGTCATAATCCCCGCTCCGTCAGTGCAGGAGCCGTGCCCCCATTAATGATACAAAAGATTTGTGTCTCCTCTAGTGAGGTGCTAAGGTTCAACATACTGCCCGCCACCCTCCCCCGCCTTAAGCACGAATTAAGAAAGTAGCGCTTTATCCGGACACAGGTCAAACATCTGTTGATTACTGGCCGGCGGCAGGTAAATATTCGCTACCCTCGATCGAGATTCTTAAATTCCTGATGGGTTGTGGTATTACCCCTCCTCTTTCCCACCTTCATTATCTGTCTATTTCCCCCTACTCCAACCACCCCCTGAATCTCTCACCTTGCCTTCTTTTCCCCTTACGTATTAGTGCTTATTGTTTATCTCGACCTTACAAGTAACTATGTTGCCATGCTCTAAGAACTGTGTAACCTTTGTAAAGATGTAACCTGTAACTATGATCTGATGCTCATGTAAAGCGATCTGATACCTCCGGGTCTAGCCAGCGCTGTATAAAACTTTTAAAATAAAATAAATAAATAAAATAAACTGTCCCACCCCCCTTCCCCTTCCGCCACACTCCTGCTTCCACATGCAAGACAAACAGTCCCGAGGTAGGTAGGTAACTACAGGAGGTAGAACGAGGCGGACAGTGTCAAGGAGTCATGGACAGAGAGAGTGGCACAGAGAGTGGGACGTAAAGGGGTGGGGAGAGAGACCTGGAGAGAAAGAGCAGCGACAGATACATACAGCTTTAGGTAGAGACAAGCAGTCAGAGATAATGAGACAGGTGGCTAGGGAGAGAGAGTTAAAGAGTGAGATGAGGGCAGTTTGGAAGGAGGAGAGAGAGAGAGGGGGAGACCCAGTGAAAGCTAAAGAGAGACTGGCAGGGGGAGCTCCATGGCGAGAGACAGTGAGAGACAGACAGGGTGAAAAAGAGTGGGCGAGAGTCGGAGAGGAGACAGACAGTGCAAACATAAGTAAGAGAGAGAGAACTAAAGAGCGTGTGTGAGAGGCAGAAATCCACAGCCACAGAAGAGAAACCTAGGTGAGAAGAAAGAGTGAGAGACAGGCAGATAGAGCCAAAGACCAAGAGAGTGTAGTACAGCAATAATTTTACGCCCACCACTTTAAAATGTCACCAGCCACCACTGGATGTGACACCCACCCCAGTGCATTCCTTGCTTGATAGTTGGGTCTGGGGGCCCTGCATTGTGTTTTCCATGTCTTTGTTAGTTTTTCTCATAGTTCTCACTTTGCTATGCACTTTTATCTTGTTCATTTTTAGGGAGCTGAAACCTCAATTTAAGAACAAAATCGTAAAGCTGCCCTCATAGAAGTACTTCTTAAATGGATGCAAATGTCCTTCTTTTTGGAATTCACAAACATTGGCAGTACTAGGCATGAAAAGCTGCGACGGTGCCAGGTTTCTAGGCATACCACTGTCACTCAAGCACCAAAAGGTGATTGGATGAATGCTTGCAAATGGTCTAACCAGTGGTAATAGCTCAGAGTATCATCCCTACCCATTGAGTTTTCGCCGACTGTGGCCCACCACATGCAAGTCAGTACTGACCCTGTTCCTCAAGGAAACAGTCCATCCAAACCTTGGTCCTCTCACCCCTCCACTCCTCCATCCTCCAGCCCACTGCTTTTTTAGTTGGACAATTTGAGACTCCCCTCCCCCAAATTTCACGGAGTAAACTACACCCCTAGTGGGAAGGTGTCTGATATTTGTGTTTAATTTGCCCCTATGGATTCCACTGCCCCATTTGCAACTGGAGTGTGTGCCTGCAACTATAGGACCTATAATGTACACACACTTAATCAAAGGATGTATGACGTTACAACGCATACTTTTACTCCGCATACCATTACAGCGCGGTATTCACAACGCATACCATTACAACGCATAGCGCTTTGGGGTGCTGGATAGTGGTAAGTATAATTTACTATTCTAACTCCAGTCCCCGTGGACCCTAGGGAAGGTGATGGATAGTAAATTAAACTTACCTCTTATCCTAGAGCGCCCCCCAGCGCAATGCGTTGTAATGGTATGCGTTGTAATGCCTGCGTTGTAGTGGTAGTGCGTTGTAAAAAATGCGTTGTAACAGGTGCATACCTTAATCAAACATTGTTACTGTTCAAAGATAGCTGAGATGGGTTCCTTAAAGTCTTCCTCTGGCTTAACTCATAACTGGCCCTACATCATGTGGAGATTCCAGTCAGTCTCAGTAATTCCAGCGCTGGGTGTTGGACTTGGCCCTTCTGGCAGGTTCACCCCTGAACTTTTTGCCTAGTGATTTCTGGTCTTTGCGCACTTTGACACTGTGGCGCAGTGTAAAGTGCGTGCTCTCCCTGAGTGCGTGTGTGAGATTGGCCTGCTCTCCCATAGGAATGCATGGGGAATGTCTGTGTCCCTGGTAGTTCCTGATGCGTGAGGTGTGCATGGTCAAGTTTGGTATGTGCACACTCGTGTGATTGAATGCTTCGCAACGAGGTATGTGACATGACTGTGTCTTGTGCGGAAGCGCCACTTCTAGGAGTTGGCATATTAGTGTAAAATATGCCTGGCGTGTGATTGGCTGGAGCTGGCTGGGATGCCAGGCTCCAGGAAGTCTGTGTGGGTCTGCCCCGGTGGTGAATGGAGAGATTAGCATGCTGATGTGAGGGAGGGGCTGCGCCTGTGTCCTGAATGAGGCTGGGTTTCCCCCACACAATGCTGGCTCCGCCCCCTGTGGTGCGACTGATGACCCTAGCCTGCCTGATGAATGAAAGGGGTGGTTGAGCCATCAACAGTGCTCACAGACCAGCTGCGAATGGTTCTGCCCCCACCCTGCACCTACAGACAAAGGGAAAAGGTGTATAAAAGAGGGGCTGTGACCCCATGAAAATGTTCTTGTTCCCAACTTGAATCTGACCAGGGGCATGCTGCTGCTGGGGCCCGGGGGAAGGCTTGCCTCCCTGGGCCCTGCCCAGCCCCTGGACTCCTAATGGACTTTTGCTGGACTGTGGAATGCCCTAAAGCGCCTGGGAGCGCTTGTTCTTTGCCCTAGCGCTGTGGAGCGCTGTGTCTTGCTCTTATAGCGCCTGGAAGCGCTGGATTTCTACCTATAGCGCTTGGGAGCGCTTGATCAGCTGTTAGAGCGCTTGGGAGCGCTGTATTCTTGGAAGCCGGTGCCCACCCGGCATTGGCCCAGAAGTTGCCGCTGTTTTTGCCGAGCGAGTGCCCACCTCGCTTTATTGTTATTTGGAAACCGGAGCCCACCCGGCGTTTGCCCCGCTCCGTGACGAGTCTTGAGCCCCCTGGCAGGTGCCCACCCTGCCGGGGACATTGCCGCCGTTCGAGCGCATGCCCACCGCGCTTTATGGTAATTATGGCCGGTGCCCACCGGCATTGCCCAGGACTTCACCGCCGCAGCCCGGAGTGTTTAGAAAACGTTGCCGGGCCGCTGCCAAGTGCGACCCGGAAGTGCTTGGCCGGCCGGCCAATCAGAGCGCGGCCGGCCGGAAGTCCCGCCCCCGCAGTCCGCGAAGGAGTGATGGCCGCCCGGGGATCCCGTGAGCTGGGGAGAGCCCCGGGCCAGCCAGGAAGCAGTCGCCGGATGTCGAGGGGCTCCCAGGACCAGGAGGGAGCCCCGGTGGGAGGAGAGCGCCGCCGAGCACCAGCGACCCGGTGAGTGCGTGCGGAAGGGAGGGGGCGTCGGGGCACTTTGCCGGTGCCCGCCCCTCCCCTCCAGAGCGAGGCTCGTTGTGTGCAGAGGCCCGTGGGGCCTCACCTAATGCCGAGTCCCCCGAGAGGGACTCCGCCTGTGTTCTGAGCCCGAGAGGCTCTTGGGCCCCATAACTGCTCCGAGTCCCCCGAGAGGGACTCTGCCTACTCTGCCTGTTGTTCCGAGTCCCCCGAGAGGGACTCCAACGTGCCCACATTTGTTTATTGAATCCTGAGAGGCTCACAGCCCTGAGAGGGGCACCAGGCGCCCTAAGTGTTCCTGGGTCCCCCGTGAGGGACCCCCCTGCCTAGTGAGGCGGAATTCCTGTTGGAGAGCCTGAGAGAGGCTCAGAGGGACATTCTTTTTGTGCAAAGAGCCCAGCGAGGCTCAAAGGGGCCAGTTGGTTTGTTCAGAGCCTGAGAGGCTCCAACGTTGTCCCCACCAGCATTGCTCCCCAGTTGCCCAGCACTTTGCGGGCAACTGCCACGTTTAGGACCCTGACTTTGGACACAGGGCGTCCTAGCCCTAGAGAGGCCAGTTGGCCTAGGGACTGCCACAGGTGGTGGCTAATGTGATTTTTGCTCTATTGTGTTGTCCTGCACCGCTGAATGTTATAGATGCATCATGTGCCTTGCTCCTTACACCTCTGAACGTGTGTTGATGCGTCATGTGTTCCCTACACCGCTGAATGTGTTGTTGATACATCATGTGTTTTGTCCCCAGGTCTATACCCCTAAATGTATGGTGATATTTAGTTGGTTGTTCTTGCTAGTACAGGTGGTGCTAGTGAGGTCCTGGTTCCCTGCGTGACCTGTTCCTAAGGTGGTTAGGATTGCGTAGGGAGTACTTACCTGATTACCAGTAGTTACTTGTGTTGTGCTACAGTGATTTTCTGTTATGTGCTAAGTGATATTCCAAGGGCTTGATACTGAGCTCGCCCCCTGACCAGAGTCCCAGGACCAGTGGACTCTAGTGTGCCTTCCCTGACAAATTGCTGGGACTTGTCTGATCTCCCTTGGGCCCCTGGGGCCTCGCTGAAATGTGCCTCGCTCATTCCCCTCGGCAGCTCGTGCACGGCAGCCCGTCCAAGCCTCGAGCAGCACCGCTCTCCCCTGAGCCGCGCCGCTTCGCTGGGCCGCCTGCATCCTGCCTTCCCCTCCTCTTCTGAGCCGCACACATTGGTCGCCCCAGAGAAACGATTGTACCTTGCCGGTGGCCCGCTCAAGCCTCGAGCCGCACCACTCTCCCCTGAGTCGTGCCGCTTCGCTGGGCCGCCCGCTCAAGTTTACTAAGAAGGTCACTCGCATTATCCCTGCAACCAGGTCGGGAGGTACTGTCCGTTAGGCTCTATGTTTAGGTTCTAGGCCTACAAGTATTGTATTCTAAGTTCTAAAAGTGCTGATTCCTGACAGTGGTCAAGGTGGCCCTGTCTTGTACATATCCCTTGTAAATTCTGCCCGTGCCTCTGGCACAATGTAAAGTGTGTGTTGTATCTAATGTATGTTTATTGGAATACAAAGGCTATTTTTATATATACCCTTGTGTGGAGTTTCCTTTTTGGTGGGCCGTGGGTGTTGTTGCTGGGGTGCGTGCGCAAATACTTAACTCATATCGCCTCCAAGTTTAGCCTTGCTGCTCGCGCCACGTTACCTAGAGGGCGAGTAGGGGTTATCTTGGCGTGTAACGCCCTTGCCCTGACTTGGGAGTGGTGGTCTCTGGCTGACTTTGGCGAAAGCCCTGGCCAGCCAGGGATCCCATTTCTAACATTGGACGCAGCGGTGAGGATAAGGATTTGTGTTTGCGTTGTACCACAGTAGCGACAGGCCACACTACAAAACTCTGCATTTTAGATAAATCACATTTTGGGGATTATGGTATGGAGTTTGCTAAAAATGTCATTTCTGTGGAAATGTGTTTCTTGTGCACTTTGAGTTAGGTGTCCCTAGCTCGGGAGGGTAGATCATCCCCTTTAGTGCTGTGTGTTTTCTGGATTCACCAGAAGGGTGGGATCCAGTGGTGGCAGCATTAATGTGTTCAGTGCATGTGTCCCCCATCCCTGCCCTGGAGTAATGGTACCTTTGTCACGTATGGTCAGGTTGAGAAATCAGGGGTGGTAGAAACTGCCTTACCGGTCTGGGGAGGGGTGTGTGTGGATGAATGGTGTGTGTGGCACTGGACGTGTGTGTGAGTTCTCTGGCTGGGGAGCTTGCTGAATGCTTGTGTACTCTTGTTTTGCTCAGATACTTAAAGTTTCGTGTGTTAAACTTTTCCCAAGAACGTCTGCAGACAGTGGAGCTGGCTTTTGATTTCTGTGGTCTATTTAGAGACAGATGTTTGGAGTTGGTAATGTTCTGGGAGGAGAGAGGCATAGGGGATGGAGTGATTCCAAAAGGAGTGGCTGAGGTGTCTTCCAGCCCAGTGTGGTGGAAGAGGTTAAGTGTAGCCCAGCTAGGTCTTCGGTGTAGGGGCTCACGTCCTGTCTCAAGAGGAGAAGGAGTGGGTGGGACTGCATGTCTCCAGGTGCCCGAAACCCAGTGTCAGGGCCTGGAATGTTTCTGAAGGGAACATCAGGTCGGGGGCCTAGGCTGTACCAATAGGTCATTTGAGGAAGATCTCCCAGAGTGTTTGAAGAATGTAGAACATCAGTGAACAGGATTTCATGGGTGGGCCTGGAGCTCATGGGAGTTTCCAGTGCCCTGTGCCATTGTTTTAATTGTTGGGGAGTGACCCTAAGGAAAGGTTCTGGTCTTCCAGCCCAGTGTGGTGGAAGTGGCTCAGAGGAGCACAAGCCTGGTCTCCGTAGTCTGGGTGTTTTTTTTCTTAGGAACACCAGGTGAGGGAGCCTAGCATGTCCGTATGGAGCGTCCTTTTAGGGAGATCTCCCAGTGTGGAGAGAACGTGGAGCGCCTGTAAGCAGGGCTCTAGTAGTTCTGTTATCTGGCAGCACCGCTCCAATTGGGAGGGTGCAGAAGTCCAGATGGAGGGGTGCGAGGGGGATAGGTTCCCCAGTGGAGTAACCAGTGGGTCAGGGGCCAACCAGAAGGGTTGTGTCGCCAAGCAGTGACCAGGGTGATGCCACTTCTGTCCTGAGTGTCAGGCAGACTTGTACACGACACATTAGTTATGTGTCACCCTCAAGGAAGTCCTGGTGCGCCAGGCATCTGACCAAAGGGGTACGTCCCTCGGTTGGGGAGCCAGTAGCCGGTGTGTCCGGATCTGGACGTAAGGGCAATTGTACGTAGTGTCCTGGAGTTACAAGAAGGAACTCCTGCCCGAAGAGAAGGAACCGGGTAAGCTGTATGGGGGATTGACCTGCAGTGGTTGCCTTGCTGCTGAAGGAGGAGAGAAAGTCTTAGATTTTTGTTTTCAACTTGTAGAAGTCCTGGTGCGCCAGGCATCTAACCAAAGGGTAGCGTCCCTAGGTTGGGGAGCCAGGTTCAGGTGGTTGCCTGTCCTGGACGGCAGGGCGACTGTAGCCAGTGTCCTGGCCGGTTTGTCTTCTAGGGGTACCCCTGTGAACACAGGTGGGGCTCATCTTAAGTGAAGAGACCCTGTGTTTCCCAGAAGGGGTGGTACAGGCCTAGCAGGGATTTTTAGGGTTCTTGGCTGAGTGTTGTGGTACTACCCTGAGAGCAGGTGGGGCCTACCTTAAGTGGAGGGACCCTGTTCTACAATGGGAGGGTGCTGAACTCTGGAAGGGGGTCAGAGGAAGTCTGACCCCTGTGCATCCGGTGAATTTGAATCCCAGGTGGGAGAGTGTGTTCTGGAGGGTGCTTCAGAAGTAGAGGTAGGGTGGGGCATTCTTGCCCGTGACCTCTGGTCAGCCTGAGGGTGCGGACCCTAGGTTGGAGGATCAGTGTTAGTTTGGAACTACACTGAGAAAGGGAGTGGAGAATAGCTATTGTAGGCCAGGGGTTACTACCCCCCACTCTATGTATTGGCAGGGACCAGTGGTATCTGGATGGCCTAGGGCCTGGTCCTAGCCGTGGACAACTAAGGAGTACCAGTGGGGTAGCCTAGTTGGGCCTGTCTTTTTTTAAGTATGTGCTTGTCTTATGGATCAACGTGGCGTAGAACCGGAGGTTGTCCCTGCAGTGCGGGCCCGCGTCCGTGTTCTATCGCCCCAAGCAGGGAAGTCCATCACGGTGGTGATTGTTCTCCCCTGCGTTTTGGCTGGAAGGGGGTTGTGTTGGACTTGGCCCTTCTGGCAGGTTCACCCCTGATATTTTTGCCTAGTGATTTCTGGTCTTTGCGCACTTTGACACTGTGGCGCAGTGTAAAGTGCGTGCTCTCCCTGAGTGCGTGTGTGAGATTGGCCTGCTCTCCCATAGGAATGCATGGGGAATGTCTGTGTCCCTGGTAGTTCCTGATGCGTGAGGTGTGCATGGTCAAGTTTGGTATGTGCACACTCGTGTGATTGAATGCTTCGCAACGAGGTATGTGACATGACTGTGTCTTGTGCGGAAGCGCCACTTCTAGGAGTTGGCATATTAGTGTAAAATATGCCTGGCGTGTGATTGGCTGGAGCTGGCTGGGATGCCAGGCTCCAGGAAGTCTGTGTGGGTCTGCCCCGGTGGTGAATGGAGAGATTAGCATGCTGATGTGAGGGAGGGGCTGCGCCTGTGTCCTGAATGAGGCTGGGTTTCCCCCACACAATGCTGGCTCCGCCCCCTGTGGTGCGACTGATGACCCTAGCCTGCCTGATGAATGAAAGGGGTGGTTGAGCCATCAACAGTGCTCACAGACCAGCTGCGACTGGTTCTGCCCCCACCCTGCACCTACAGACAAAGGGAAAAGGTGTATAAAAGAGGGGCTGTGACCCCATGAAAATGTTCTTGTTCCCAACTTGAATCTGACCAGGGGCATGCTGCTGCTGGGGCCCGGGGGAAGGCTTGCCTCCCTGGGCCCTGCCCAGCCCCTGGACTCCTAGTGGACTTTTGCTGGACTGTGGAATGCCCTAAAGCGCCTGGGAGCGCTTGTTCTTTGCCCTAGCGCTGTGAAGCGCTGTGTCTTGCTCTTATAGCGCCTGGAAGCGCTGGATTTCTACCTATAGCGCTTGGGAGCGCTTGATCAGCTGTTAGAGCGCTTGGGAGCGCTGTATTCTTGGAAGCCGGTGCCCACCCGGCATTGGCCCAGAGGTTGCCGCTGTTTTTGCCGAGCGAGTGCCCACCTCGCTTTATTGTTATTTGGAAACCGGAGCCCACCCGGCGTTTGCCCCGCTCCGTGACGAGTCTTGAGCCCCCTGGCAGGTGCCCACCCTGCCGGGGACATTGCCGCCGTTCGAGCGCGTGCCCACCGCGCTTTATGGTAATTAAGGCCGGTGCCCACCGCAATTGCCCAGGACTTCACCGCCGCAGCCCGGAGTGTTTAGAAAACATTGCCGGGCCACTGCCAAGTGTGACCCGGAAGTGCTTGGCCGGCCGGCCAATCAGAGCGCGGCCGGCCGGAAGTCCCGCCCCCGCAGTCCGCGAAGGAGTGATGGCCGCCCGGGGATCCCGTGAGCTGGGGAGAGCCCCGGGCCAGCCAGGAAGCAGTCGCCGGATGTCGAGGGGCTCCCAGGACCAGGAGGGAGCCCCGGTGGGAGGAGAGCGCCGCCGAGCACCAGAGACCCGGTGAGTGCGTGCGGAAGGGAGGGGGGCGTCGGGGCACTTTGCCGGTGCCCGCCCCTCCCCTCCAGAGCGAGGCTCGTTGTGTGCAGAGGCCCGTGGGGCCTCACCTAATGCTGAGTCCCCCGAGAGGGACTCCGCCTGTGTTCTGAACCCGAGAGGCTCTTGGGCCCCATAACTGCTCCGAGTCTCCCGAGAGGGACTCTGCCTACTCTGCCTGTTGTTCCGAGTCCCCCGAGAGGGACTCCAACGTGCCCACATTTGTTTATTGAATCCTGAGAGGCTCACAGCCCTGAAAGGGGCACCAGGCGCCCTAAGTGTTCCTGGGTCCCCCGTGAGGGACCCCCCTGCCTAGTGAGGCGGAATTCCTGTTGGAGAGCCTGAGAGAGGCTCAGAGGGACATTTTTTTTGTGCAAAGAGCCCAGCGAGGCTCAAAGGGGCCAGTTGGTTTGTTCAGAGCCTGAGAGGCTCCAACGTTGTCCCCACCAGCATTGCTCCCCAGTTGCCCAGCACTTTGTGGGCAACTGCCACGTTTAGGACCCTGACTTTGGACACAGGGCGTCCTAGCCCTAGAGAGGCCAGTTGGCCTAGGGACTGCCACAGGTGGTGGCTAATGTGATTTTTGCTCTATTGTGTTGTCCTGCACCGCTGAATGTTATAGATGCATCATGTGCCTTGCTCCTTACACCTCTGAACGTGTGTTGATGCGTCATGTGTTCCTTACACCGCTGAATGTGTTGTTGATACATCATGTGTTTTGTCCCCAGGTCTATACCCCTAAATGTATGGTGATATTTAGTTGGTTGTTCTTTCTAGTACAGGTGGTGCTAGTTAGGTCCTGGTTCCCTGCGTGACCTGTTCCTAAGGTGGTTAGGATTGCGTAGGGAGTACTTACCTGATTACCAGTAGTTACTTGTGTTGTGCTACAGTGATTTTCTGTTATGTGCTAAGTGATATTCCAAGGGCTTGATACTGAGCTCGCCCCCTGACCAGAGTCCCAGGACCAGTGGACTCTAGTGTGCCTTCCCTGACAAATTGCTGGGACTTGTCTGATCTCCCTTGGGCCCCTGGGGCCTCGCTGAAATGTGCCTCGCTCATTCCCCTCGGCAGCTCGTGCACGGCAGCCCGTCCAAGCCTCGAGCAGCACCGCTCTCCCCTGAGCCGCGCCGCTTCGCTGGGCCGCCTGCATCCTGCCTTCCCCTCCTCTTCTGAGCCGCACACATTGGTCGCCCCAGAGAAACGCTTGTACCTTGCCGGTGGCCCGCTCAAGCCTCGAGCCGTACCACTCTCCCCTGAGTCGTGCCGCTTTGCTGGGCCGCCCGCTCAAGTTTACTAAGAAGGTCACTCGCATTATCCCTGCAACCAGGTCGGGAGGTACTGTCCGTTAGGCTCTATGTTTAGGTTCTAGGCCTACAAGTATTGTATTCTAAGTTCTAAAAGTGCTGATTCCTGACAGTGGTCAAGGTGGCCCTGTCTTGTACATATCCCTTGTAAATTCTGCCCGTGCCTCTGGCACAATGTAAAGTGTGTGTTGTATCTAATGTATGTTTATTGGAAATACAAAGGCTATTTTTATATATACCCTTGTGTGGAGTTTCCTTTGTGGTGGGCCTTGGGTGTTGTTGCTGGGGTGCGTGCGCAAATACTTAACTCATATCGCCTCCAAGTTTAGCCTTGCTGCTCGCGCCACGTTACCTAGAGGGCGAGTAGGGGTTATCTTGGCGTGTAACGCCCTTGCTCTGACTTGGGAGTGGTGGTCTCTGACTGACTTTGGCGAAAGCCCTGGCCAGCCAGGGATCCCATTTCTAACACTGGGGCTCTCTGTATGGAAGTCTGTCTGACTTGTCATCAGAGTCCTTGACCCTTAGTAACTGCAAAGGGAATATTTGAAGTTTTGTTTGATGCAATCACATGAAGGGCGGTCATACATCAATCGATTCATGGGCAGGCTGTGATAAACGTACGCCTGCTGACGACACTGTTTGGCAGGCCCTCCACATACTTCTGTAATTGTCCGGCAGCAACATGGAACTCACCCAGATATTGATTCTCCCTTGGTTCATATTCCTGCAGATGTTCAAATCCAGTTCCTTGTTCTCACCGTGTGAACGTCCCAGCAAATGTTCAAAACCATCCTGTCCTTTGACTGCCAGAAAGGGGAAGGGCGGGGGAGGGGCTGGGTCGGGGGTAGTAAACTCCGGCTCATGGCCGACCGGAGTAATGTAAATAAGTAAATAAAAACGAATTTCATTGCACGCGCTGAAACGACAAAGGTCCTTGCTTGTACTTTTATTTTTTGAAAGAAACGAAAAATCCATCTCTCCCCTTACATTTCTTCAGTTCTGCCACTATCTGGACACACGCCTAGATATCTGCAGTGAGTGCATCAACCTGAACCCACTGAGCTTTCACAAGGAAAAGACTGTTTTTGCTATGGATTAGTTTAAGTTGAGTTTCTTTTTTCATTTAAGGTGTGTGTGTTGTATTTTATACGGCTTTACCCGGAGGAGAAAGGCCAACACAATAGTTCTAGATTATTTTGTTCTTTTTTGCCACTTCTCGGGGTGCCGCACTCACTGACCCCGCCCCCGAGGACTAAGGACACTGTTCACAAACATTTTATGCACATAAACCGCTGACTGCAGGAGGAAGGCTACAGCAGAACAACGTCACGTGCTCTGGGCACAGAACACCTCACAGGCGATAAACAGGACCAACAAGACTTACAAGAGGCTGCAAACCTAGAGACACGCCCACGACATCAGCATGCTCATAACACAGGAGTTGGTTTGGATGAAACACTGTGAACCACAGAACTTTGCTTAAAAAATCATATGATGGTGCCTACCCTCTGCCCTTTTCAGAAATCCATTCAAAATTTGAGATCAAGGCTTCCGATTTTTATACCTTCGTGAACAAAAAAACGGCCATTACAAAAGCGGGATTGTCTCCTACACCCCCCAGCCCTTCTTACATTTTATCCAGCCTAAATAGACTAGGACACTAGGTCTCACGGATGTACAAACTGTTAAGCCCACAATCCTCCAGACTGAACGAAAAAACTACACAATTCTGGTCCTCCCTCGCCTCTTTTCCAATCCCCGAACAAGAGTGGTCCACGGCATGGAAATCCGGTATGAGTCATAAAATAAGCCCTACTTTATCACAAACGAAGTTCTGGCTCATGCACAGGGTCTTCTCGACGCCCGCTCGCCTCTTTGCACACAATTAGCCCTGACGCATTCTGCTGGTACTGCAGACATGCAGAAGGACATTTAGAACACCTTGTCCTCCACTGTGACTGCGTCTCATCCTATTGGGACAGAGTTCTCGACTTCATCCACTAATTGTTCAATATCACGCCTCCCAAAGAACTCCCCTATCTAGTCTTTGGATTTACTAAGGAAACACAACTCTCTGAACCGGACAGAGCCCTGTTGGACCTCCTACTCATGGCGGCAATTAAAATCGTCCTAAATAATTGGAAAGACACCAAAAAAGGCTAGTTATGCCTGCTGGCTAAACTGGGTGATTAACCTCCGAGGGGCGGCCTTAGGCATGTGCAAGCTGTGCACCTGCACAGGGCCACCAAACCCCAGGGGCCACCACGCCAATATATATCCTTAATATAATAATCCTCTGAGGATGGATACATATTTGTGTGACGACTCCTGGCAGGGATTTGGCAGCCTCTGGCTCTATTCCACTTCCAAACACACTGCCCCCCCCCCACCCCCCCCCCCCTTGACTGGCCTCCGCGCTCCGCCCCGCCCGGAACCCCCTCTTCCGGGGCCCCCTACCTACTCTCCCTGCCCAGGGCCGCCAGGAGCACCTAGCCGCCCCTGCCTCCGTGGGGTAGACAACATTACTCTCCAAAACACACCCTGGCGACCCTCCAGAAGGAAATTGTGGAACTCACTTGACATCTACTTTAACTCCCACAGACCTCCGTGAACCCTCCAATTCACGTAATCCCCCGAAATCCCTGTACTTTCGGACAAACACACATTGCATATCATCACGGGGTATGCTGTAAATGGCGGTACCGTTTTTGCTGCATAGTGGCGCACCTTCTTCTTCTTCTTCTTCTTCTCCTTGCTCTCTTTCTCTTACTCGTCTTCTCGTTCTTCTTTCCTTCCCCTCTCTTTTCTTCCTGACCTCAGTCTCAGCCAGGCCTCTTGTGATAATTGTGTTACTAGATTAATGCCCGGACACACCTGAAAGTACATTGTACCCATGATTCACCTCTTTAATGCCTTTTGATTATCATGCTCTCACCAGTTGATGCTATTTCAGCTCAGGTGTGCTCCCACTTACATATGGAATGTTTTCATGTCTTATGTTGTTGTTCTGAAATATCCAATAAATTTTCTTGAAATTAAAAAAAAAATCATATGAATTAATCTAACCACGGATACAGTTAATGTTAATAAATACAGTTACATTTTCCGTGGAACAAAAAACAAGTGCTTTTAAAATGAATTTGTGCGCCCGAGGTACATCCAATGTCTACGAAATATGTTTCCACGCCACAGCCGTTAGCTTTAACGTAGTGCTGCTAGTCTGGAGCGCCCTCCGGCGGTTATTCTCCATAACTACCAATGTTTAGCATTTTTCTCAACATAATTATAAGCATCCTTTCACATATCATGGTGAAGTACACGCCTTCCACAGTCACAACATGAAGTAGATTGTTGTAGAAACCTTTCCTAAAGATGTGTACAGTGCAAAAGGGCTGTCAGCACACGGCAAATTGTGCTAAGTACTTTTGCACAATCCACATCTCGTGGTACCTTTCCACGAGGGATATGTGTTCAGTGCCTTTCCCTGCTGGGTGTCTTTTGGTGACTATCTTTCCACAAGGGACATGTTGTGTTACGTGTCTTTCAGTAGTGGGCGTGTCACAGAATGTACCTTTCCAAAATAGATGTGTTGCAGTAGGTGCCTTTCCACAGTGGGCTTTTCTTACGGTAAGTACACTTTGGAAGGGATTGTGCTGTGGTTAGTGCCCTTCCTCAGACTAGCAGTGTGGTATGTGCCATTTTGCAAGAACTGTATTTGACAGGTACTCTCTGATTAGGTCCGTTGTGGTACATGCCTCCGGCAGGGGTGGTGCATTGTTGTCCCCTGACGGATGGTGGAATGTGGTAAGGGTAGGGTGACCAAAATTTGAAAGCAAAAAACTGGGACATTTCCCAAAAATAGAAGAAGGACTACAATTTTACTTCAACACAGTGCATAGAATGACAGTGCTCGTTAGCATAAAATTACAGAAAAGGCAGTAAGAAATACATAAAATGGCATTTTTAAAGTCAGTTGCATGCCTGTTAATTAAATTGCTTTCAAATAACAGCTGCTAACTATCCCTGCTTTGCAAAACAAAAAAAAATACCTCCCACCCTTTTCAGTCAACCCCATCAAAAAACCGGGACATGAGCTTAATTTCCTGAAATCTTCCGGGACAGCTGTCGAAAAATCAGGACTGTCCATGCAAATCCGGGACGCCTGGTCACCCTAAGTAAGGGACGTAGCACGAGTTTCTTTTAAGTGACTTCCACCAGAGGCCTGGTGAGAGCCTTTTGTGAACCTCACCATGAGGGTGTATAGCGGTAGGTGTCTTAACCCAGGGTATATGGGGTTTGGGTCACATCTTGGTAGAGATATTGAATCACACTTTAACAACAGCCTCCCAAGTGACTTATTATTAAAGAACATGACACTGCTATGATGAGAAGGTATAGAGACCAGCAGGTTTCCTCCACCTCCAGTGTGGCCTTCCCTCCTTCCTCCACTCTATTTACATGCAACTTTGCACATCACCATCCCATGGCAGCTGCATTTGGTCCCCTCTGTCTGCATCTGACCAGGGAAGCAAGGGATTGTCCCACACAACAATCAAGGGAAGACCCCAGCAACCCCCTCCTTGTGCAGATGGTAAGGAATAGAGATTTTTTTTTTAAGATAACGCAGACTTGTGATTCATCTTACCAACTCTTCATATTTCTGTTTAAAGCTTGTTATCGTGATTTTGGTAAATCGTGTTCAGTTTTCACCATCTCCCCTGCTTGTCCAATGGTGATCTCTCTGGCAGTAGCAGCTCCTGGAGGGAGTGCTGCGGGGTGGTAGGGCGGGGGAGGGGCAGGGTGGGTGTGTAGTATACTCGGCATACGGCCAAACGAAGATAGGTAAAGAAATAAATAAATTAAACGAATTACATTGCACATGCTGCTTCGCCACCAGCCGTGGCCGGTAGTGGGAGTACCGGCCGGGCTGTGATGTGGGGAGTGAGAGGGGCAGGGTAGGGGGTAGTAATGTATGGATTACGGACTTTAACAGGTAAGTAAACATAAACATAAATAAAATGAATTTCGTTGCACACACTGCATCACCAAATTACTACCCACCACCCTGCCCCTCTCCTCCCCACGTCACCGCCCGGCCGGTACTCCTACTACCGGCCGCGGCTGTTCGCCACTTGGCGTTGCAGCGTGCCCAATGTAATTTGTTTTACTTATTTATTTATTTATTTACCTCCGTTCGGCCGTATGCCGGAATTTACTACCCCCACCCTGCCCTCCCTCTCCCCCTCCCCGCCCCACCGCCCCGCAACGCTCCCTTCAGGAGCCGGTACAGCTCTCTGGTGACCCGTTCAAATCTCTTCGGTTGGAGTTGAATATCGGGATTTAAATTGAGGCAATATCTGAAGAACAGTGGACTGAGAGCTTCCTTGTGCCCAAAGGACTTTAACACCCCATCAACACAACGCTCATGCTCATCCGTAGGGCTCGGGAGTTACCAAATGTGTCAAGAAGCGCTATATAGATTAGGGTAGGTGATGGATCTATAAAGCACAAACATTCGCCATCGTGGGTATCTTGGAGTTAGAACCGAAGACATTCAGCTAACACTCCCAACAGGCAGGGAAAGAGAGAAAAGGCAAGGCTTCGTTAGTCATATTGGAAGCAACCACAGGCCATTGGTGGATGGGATCTTCCATCAGAAACGTGTCGGATGCCCCGTGTGCCATGCTGCAAGTGTATGATAGCCCACGCCACTTGTAATACGGCAGAAAGAAAAGAAATGTTTTGACTGAGTATCCCATCTGCCAAACCCTGAATAAGGCCCCAAGATGTTAGGGATGGCCGAAACAAAGGCACAATTCACTCTTGGCAAAGACAGAGGGCAGCACACTCCACTTCTTGTCCGCCACTACCAGAAAAGCTCGACCACCACCTGTATTTAAGTTTTTACCCGGTGCCTAAAACAAAATGTATTACTAGAGTTTAATTCCCAGGAAAGACAATACCAGTTAGCTGACACCAACTGAGACCTACCAACCCTTGACAATTCTGAAACCTACATAGCCATAAAACTCAAGGGTAATACAGCTTGACGGGATTTTTATTATGCAGGGTGCCCTACAAAGTCAGACTTTGGCTAAACCACAGATTTTCATCACATTTCTGTGAGGGAATGTTCTGCAATCTGTTGGGATTCACAAAAGGTCTACCACCCAGTGATACCACTCATTACCCCATAGATCAGTATTCAACTTGTGAGGGTGGGCCTAGAGCCAGTGACAGGAAAGGCATAGAAACGCTCTGTTGAATATCGAACATTTTGCTTTTAACATACACCTCTCCTGATATTTTTGTACCTAGGTCAGTTTTTGGACCTGGGCTGACCAGCACCCAGGGATACTTACTAAACTCAGACATTTCTGAAAACTAGACACCAGGAGAAATCCATGGAGATGTGACTTGCATGAACTCCATTACATGTTGCTATCCCAGAATGGCTTGCAAACATCACAGCTATGGATAAAAACACCCAAATTACTCTCAGTGTCTATGGGGATGGTTGTGGTACTTAAGCACCAATGGGACCCTACCTACCCTGGGCTGCTTGAAAACTAAAAACCCAAGATGTAGTGGCTTGCATCAATCCCAGTTCATTTTCATACCCAGAATTTCCACCAAATGTTTTAGCTGTGCCTAAAAAAGCCCCCTAGGCTTTCACTTTCAATTGGGGATGTCCCTAGTATTGGAGGTGCGGTCGGCCAACACTCAGGGCCTGATTATGAATTTGGCGGTGCAGCGCCTAGTCCCCCTGCCACGGCATCTATAACTGCATGCACATGGGGGGAACATGTTGTGCCCTCCCCCCCTGTGTGCATCCACAGGGCGTAGAGCCAAAGGGAGGCCGCTTTGTTTCCTCTCTGCCAGGGGTTTCAAAGAGGAGGAACTGCCATGAAAACTCTGGTGGAGAGGAATCTCCGAATATGCGTAGTGGGACCGTGGCAGCCCCGCCAGGCATATTGATGCCTCTATACCACTGTGATTCAGAAAAGGGGGTGGTGGTGAACAGAGTGTCTGAATTAAGCAGACCACTCTTACCCAGTCCAAAGATCAGGGCTTGATCCATCACCGTTATTTATCTCACTGCACCATCCCAGTTCAGAACCTGGCTATATGCAAATCAGTCTGTCCCTGGCCCAGTGCATCATGGGAACAGGGCAGACTAAACTACCAAGCCAATTCTTCACCAGAAAGGAGACAAGCTACCGGGGACCGGTTTCTGGCATTTCAGCCGTCGTCGGCCCGGCTTGCTTGAATCCTGATGGTGCAGTGAGAAAGGGACTCATGTCTGAGTATACCCTGCCACACCTATAGTGGCCATAAACGATTCACCACTGCAACACCACCAGGGAACGGCGGTTCCCTTGCAGCGGGCAAAGGTGGTCTGACCACCCTAACCGTAATAGGGATCGCCGCCGCTGAGCCCCCACAAGTCTGGCAGCCTGTGGACCACCAGACTTGTAATCGGCCCCTCAATGAAACCCACCATCCCCCAAAAATTCTGAAAAGTAGACAACTGGGTAGCCCAGGGTTGTGTGATTTATGTCACTCCCTCAATTGTTTCTTACTCGAATGCTTTATAAATGCCCGGCTTTGAAGTATGGTTTTCAATCTGCTCATCTGTTTGTAACGGACAATGCCAAAACTTGCAGCCAACAGTAAAAGTCCTCATTTCAGCATTTCCAAACTACCCAGTAAAAACATTATCCCACATTTCTGGGTGGGCCTATCGTACTGAACATGAATCTGTCAAAATTTGGACAATGTGAAGTTCATGTCATTGTTGTCTTCACTTTATTATTCGTTTGGTCCGTTCCTCTCATGTGCCAAGTCACTAATGTTGGCTACCATTTATCTGAGGAGACATATTGGAAATGCAGGATGGCAAAACTTGTCCCATAAATATGGGGACATTGTGTTTTCTTGGCTAATACTTTGATGTTTGCAGAGCATTCTGGGTACAAATTGAGCAGGATCCATGCAGGTAACACCACCCTGGATTCCCCTGGGTTTCTACTTTTCAGAAACTCCAGAGTTGATAGAGTTCCCTGTGAGACAGCCAGCCCCAGGTCCAAATCTCACAGCTATCATTCATGTAAAGAAGATGGAACTGTGGGCCAGATTCATGAAGATATGACGCAGTGCAAAGCAGCAAGACTGTGCTGCATCACATGGAGGGGGCAGGAATGAGCCAAATCTTCTAAGCTATGGCGCTTTCCTGCTCTCCGTGCGCTGGTCCACACAGTTCAGCCTAGCACCAACGCAGACACCAATGCACCTTTGTGCAAAGGTGCCTGCATTGCACCCTGCATTGTGTTTTTTGCAGGAAGGGACACCTTAAATCCAACCCTTAAAGGCGGTTTCCATTTTCTATGTGAGCAGCAAAATGCATCACGTATAAAGTGAAAAAACAAGGAGAAATAGAACTATTTCTCCTCGTTGTGCCTCCTCGGGGAAGGTGCGCCTATTCACGCATTCCCAGGTTTACTACTGTTAGTAAATCTGTGATTGCACCAAAATCCATGGGTGGATATGTGGGAACACCCACGCTCCACCCGTGAAACGCCTTCCCAGGGCAGAGTAATGCAAAGCAGTGACTTGCGCTGCCTTGCGCTGCTCCAGATGTACCATGCCACGCAGAGTCACGCAAGGTGGCTCTGAATGGCACAGTAAATCTCACTTAAGGGCTGGCGCTGCCCTTAGATAATCTGGGCCTCTGACTTTTTGGGCATAGTTTGTGCACTCATAGGCAGGCACAGCCCGTGCTGGTAAGAGTGGTGGAGCGAATGGGTGAGGTGGGGGTGGAGTCAACAGACGAAAATTAGGTAAACTTAAATAAAAAAATAAAGAAACACTTGCCGAGTCGGCTATGTGGCAAGCACAAGGTAAGTGGTTTTAATCTTTTTTAATTTAAGCTTACCTAGTTGGCATCTGTTGTCTCCCCCCACACCACGCTCCCTCACCCCACCGCTGCATGGGCCGCGCCTGCTCACAGGTCATTCTGGGTAAGAAAACATGCATGGATGCACACAACTACAACACTTTGGATCCAATGGGTGTATAGTTTTCAGAAATGCCCAGGGTTAGTCGAGTTCTACGGGTACCGACTGGCACAGGACCTGAATACTTCACCATCACCCATGACAATGAAAAGAAACTGGGAGTTCTTTGGACACAGATTTAAAACAGCATTTGTCAGAAAGGGCGTAAACCCCCATTCTGTGGTCAGTGGGGTCAGAAAAACAATTTTGAACTCAGGGTTGGGACCTGATGCCACACGGTTCGGTGCTCAACACCATTCCTTTCTGATAGGGAATCCCTGACTTCTAGAGGGCTTTGTAGATAAAATGGCTAAGGCTCAGACTGTGGGGCAGCTCAATGTCAGTCGGCCCAAGCCTCGCCTTTTTTTTGTTTTTTTAAACATTTCCCTGGAATCTGGTCAGCTTTCTGGCTCTCCCTCCCCAGGGGCAGGCAGACTATGGAAAAGTCCCTTGAGGTATCTCGTACGAGGTCAGAAAGCCTGCCTAGAACTCTGGAGGTGTGAGGGCAACCAACGAAGCCAGAAGGGCCCGCCCCATCCCTATTTCTTTGTTTTCTACTATATTTGCCTGGCATTTAGTGTGCTATCTGCCCCCACTGACGACCCGGTATGCCAAACGACCACGCTACTTTCCGGACTATTCAACCAATGACATTGAAAAACACAGAAGTACGCTGCACGTCCTAATTTTAGCTGTCCGTTAATCGTACACCGGAAGAGTTTCTCTCCATATACCAGACTAAAGATTTGTTTCAATAAACTGGTGACTCTGCTCTACGTCTCCAGTCGTTAACCCAATTTTGAAAATATCCCCGTCTGAAATTTCAGGGAGTTTCTTTCAGCAATGAAATGTTCTGTCCTGATGATGGTCTACATGACGACTGCATATTAGACCGAAACGTCAACAACTCCATCATCTCCAAAAGTGTTGCATTGTCACCAACATACAACCATTTTTTATTAATTATTTTTGGTTGTTTGCTACACCTATCAGGAGGAGATGTGTTAGCTGTGAACTGAAGGGTTGTTGTTACCTAGACCTCTGTTCTCAGCTTCTGCTAGAATTCATTTCTGTGTATCCGTCTCCCAAGATGTAAATTTAAAAATTATTGTTTCATTACTAAATACAGATTTTTCAGAAATATAACTTATCATCTCCGTGTGTTCTCTTTTCCTTCCTTTGATTGATTCTAGTCAATGATATAGTGTGATATTCTGTTGATACACTTGAGTGTGTTACATATGTACAACTCTTAACTAAGATTCATTTGTTTCATAAACAAGTCCCTTGTAGCATACTGTGACTTTAACTATTCTGCCTCCTAGGACAGCCAGATTAGGGGTCAATGTGTGTGGGGGGGGGGGCAGACCAGTTCCTGATGGCCCGAACCCACCACGAAAATAATTTCCCTGGTGGCTAGTGGCTTCTGCCTCCCTGGGGAAAGCAGATTGCTGACGACCCTGCAGTATGCCCTCCTGAGGGGGCAGAATGGCCGTGTAGGGCTCAGAGGGTGTGAGTGGATCTCAGTGCCAGACAGACTAGCCCCAGATCCAATCCTTACATTTTTTACAAACATTTCCATGGTGTCCAGCTAGCGTTCTACCGCCTGGGGTAGGCACGTTAGGGAAAGACCAGTCAACAGGTCAACAGAAAGCTGTTTTGGTCCTGGATGGTCAGTGTAATATTAGCCCATGCCGGGAGGAAGGTCACTTCTGTAGAGGTCCCTGAGCAAGAATTCACTGGAGTGAAGAGACATGGGAAAGGAGAAAATCTCCCATCTCACATGTTGCCTCTCTTATCCAAATCTATTCTTATGCCCTGAGCTGTGCCCCAATCAAACTGCAATGAGGCTCCAGCTACTTTCTATTTCAGATGGAGTGTTGCTGGGTGTCACCGAATCTTAAAAATATATTGTGGGGCAAGGGAAACTCTTCCTTTGCAACCCATGGTGGGACCTTCAAAAGGAAATCCTTAGAGTACGAGCACCAGAGGTATTCCCTGCCCTCAGTCTAAGATGGTGATGTTAAAATTCGGCAAACCACAAAGGTAAAACCGGGATCTTGAATATCACATCAGTGGCGGCTCCTCCATAATGGTGGAGGAACATTGCCCCACTGGTCAGAGTCAGTCACAGAAAAATAAAATGATATTAAAACAATAATATAATTTTATTTTTCTGTGACTGGCTCTGGCTGAGGGTGTGTGCGTGTGGCTGGGCCGGGCCACGACAGGCAGGTGTGGTGAGCACTTAGAAATTTCTGCAAGGCTCTGAAAACCTGGCTTTTTAACAATTACTTCCCTTGGGCCCCCCTTTTATATGTCCTACTTGGGAGTTGTTTATATCTGTCTTTCACTTCCCTTTTTTGAAGCTACAGCGCCTAGACACCCGAGGGTAGTAGTGCGCTATATACATTTTATTTTCATTTCGTTTTCAAGTGCGTATGTAAGTTTGGCCGGCCATCATAGGCCGGCCAATCAGACATGCGCACTTCTATTCCTCCAACCTAGCTGTATTCCCAGACGCTTTGGAGAAAAGCTGCAGGCTCCGAAGCAGTATCTGAGCAGCAGAGCAGACCCATTCAAACACTGCTTTCATAGCAAGAGTGCAACGTCTGGATTGGCTGGGGAGCCTGTGCTTTCCCAGAGACTGCCGAAAGCGAAGCACGGAGGCGCCCATTGGCATTGTGGCAGTGAGAGGTAAACTTTTATATATTACTTTTACCCTCCAATCCCTCACTTCCTCCCCCCACCCCCTCCCCTCCTTACCTCCCACTTTCAATGTGTGTCGGCCACCACTGTATCAATCAATCAATCAATCATAACACTTGTATAGCGCGCTACTAACCCGGAAGGGTCTCAAGGCGCTTGGGTGAAGGGGGCCGCTACTGCTCGAACAGCCAGGTCTTGATTTGTCTCCTGAAGGTGAGGTGGTCCTGGATCAGCCGAAGGTGGATGGGGAGGGAGTTCCATGTCTTGGCCACCAGGTGGGAGAAGGATCTGCCTCCGGCGGTGGCTCTTCGGATGCGTGCTATGGCGGCGAGGGCGAGGCTAGCGGACCGTAGCTGACGGGTGGGCGTGTGGAAGGTCAGGCGGTCGTTGAGGTACTTGGGGCCCAGGTTTTGGAGAGACTTGTGTGTGTGGGTGAGGAGCCTGAACGTGATCCTCTTGTTGACGGGGAGCCAGTGCAGGTTCCTCAGGTGGCCGGAGATGTGGCTGCGTCGAGGGATGTCCAGGATGAGTCAGGCGGAGGCGTTCTGGATGCGTTGTAGTCTTTTCTGTAGCTTAGCTGTGGTTCCGGCGTAGAGGGTGTTTCCGTAGTCCAGCCGGCTGGTGACGAGGGCCTGGGTGACCGTCTTCCTGGTTTCGATCGGGATCCATCGGAAGATCTTGCGGAGCATGCGGAGGGTGTGAAAGCATGAAGAGGAGATGGCGTTGACTTGTCTGGTCATCGAGAGGGAGGAGTCCAGGGTGAAGCCCAGGTTGCGTGCATGGTCTGTCGGCTTGGGGGCGGTGCCCAGGGCTGGGGGCCACCAGGAGTCGTCCCAGGCGGAGGGTGATGGTCCAAGGATGAGGACATCCGTCTTGTCTGAATTCAGTTTCAAGCGGCTGTTCTTCATCCACTCGGCGACGTCTTTCATCCCTTCGTGGAGGCTGGTTCTGGCGGTGTCGGGGTCTCTGGTGAGGGAGAGGATCAGCTGGGTGTCGTCGGCGTAGGAGATGATGTTGAGGTTGTGTTGGCGTGCGATGGCTGCGAGAGGTCTCATGTAGACGTTGAAGAGGGTGGGGCTGAGTGATGATCCTTGCGGGACGCCGCAGATGACTTCGGTGGCCTCGGAGCGAAACGGGGGGAGGCGGACTCTCTGTGTTCTTCCAGCGAGGAACGAGATGATCCACTTCAATGCCTTCTCTTGGATGCCGGTGTTGCTGAGGCGTTGGACTAGGGTGTGGTGGCAGACAGTGTTGAACGCGGCGTAGAAGTCCAGGAGGATGAGTGCCGCTGTTTCCCCGTTGTCGAGAAGGGCTCGGATGTCGTCGGTGGCTGCGATGAGGGCGGTCTCGGCGCTGTGGTTGGCTCTGAAACCGGACTGCGAGGGATCCATTCATCTCGAGGAAGGCGGCAAGCTGTCTGTTGGCGATCTTCTCGATGACTTTGGCAGGAAAAGGGAGGAGCGAGATGGGGCGGAAGTTTTTGAGGTTGGTGGGGTCCGCTGTTGGTTTCTTCAGTAGGGCGCTGAGCTCGGCATGCTTCCAACTCTCCGGGAAGGTGGCGGTGTCGAAGGAGGTGTTGATGACGTCTCGGAGTTGGGGTGCGATGGTGGAGTCGGCCTTGTTGAAGACGTGGTGGGGGCAGGGGTCAGTCGGAGATCCGGAGTGGATGGTGTTCATCGTGCGGGCTGTGTCTTCGGTGGTCACTGCAGTCCAGGTGCGGAGGGTGGCGGTGGGGTGCGTTGGTTCGACGGTTGGGTGTGAGGATGGTGCGCCAAAGCTGTTGTGGATGCCGGCAATCTTGCGGTGGAAGAACGAGGCGAGGAAGTCGCAGAGATCTTGTGAAGGGGTGATGTCGTTGTTGCCGGTGCTGGGGTTGGAGAACTCCTTGACGATGCTGAAGAGTTCCTTGCTGTCATGGGCGTTGTTGTCCAGTCGATCCTTCAGTGATTTCTTCTTGGTGGTGCGGATGAGCTGGTGGTGCTTGCAGGTCGCGTGTTTGAGGGCGGTCATGTTGTCAGTGGTCCGGTCGAGGAGCCAGGCTTTCTCGAGGGTGCGGCAGGTCTTCTTGGAGTCCTTGAGTTCGTCAGTGAACCAGGGGGCCTTCTTGCTTCTGGGTTTGCTGGGAGGGTTCTTCAGTGGTGCGAGGTCGTCGGCGCAGGCGATCAGCCACTGCGTGAAGTTGCGGGCTGCTTCGTTGGGGTCCGGTGTGCTGGCAGGTGGGTTCTGGCTGAGGGAGGTGGTGAGCTGGTCGGCAGTGATTTTGCTCCAGCTTCTGTGAGGAACCTGTTGCGGGTGATGGTGGGTAGTGGTTTTTCTGAAGCTGAAGTGGACGCAGCTGTGGCCGGTCCAGTGAAGTCCGGCGGAGTGGCTGAAGGCGATGTGCTTGCTGTATCACATTACCTGCACTTATAAGCCCAAGACAGCTAAATATTTTAAAATATTACATGGAGTTATTTTGTACATTAATTTTATAGTTTCTTAATCTTGTTTGATTGTTCGTGCCACATTTTTTAATGATATAGTTTTTTATTTTGGTTATATTTATATATCTTTATTATTAGTATTTTCTGGTACATTCGTTTTTTTTTGTTTTTTTTTTTAAAAAGACGTTTTAAGATTGCTGTACGTTGATATGGGCGATATTATGGCAGTTTTCACTGAATGTATGAAATGTTGATTTTATGTAGAATATTTTACGATGATTTTGTTTGAAGTACAATATTTTTGTCAGCGATATTGAAACATGGAAGCCACTAGCACTAACTGAACGCCAACTCAAGAACATGGGCTGCATTAAAAAAAGTTTTAACATCCAGTGAAATAAGATGCAAGTCATTCTGAGCTGTTCACAGGGTTGGATATTGCGAAAAAAGGAAAGAAGAGTTGATTTTTCCGTTGTTTCCTGAAGGACAGGAAAGAGATGGCCAGATTTAGGTGCAGTCTGAATGGGGTAACTTGAACCCATCAGACGCATTGTGGTGAAGAAATGCCTTCTGGGAATGACAGGTTCTGCAGAACGGGTAGATTTCAAAACGTTGTATTTGTTAAGTGCTTCATTGTGACGTATAACTAAGGAACCAATATAATTGAACCCAATCCCAGTTTCAATGTACGTTGTTGAGTCCCCTCAGGGATGCATTCCTGAAAAGCAGGCTCAGTGGCATCACAGCAACAAGGAAATGTCCGCTGGGCGGGGCCGTAGACATGTCACAGGTCACGTAGACACGACACCAAAGTCTACGAGAGAGGCGAGGTACACCGGATTAAACCGGAAGTGCTGCAAGGCGCAAACAGGTTTACCCCAATAATATGTATTTCAGAATAACTTACTGAAGCATATCTCCTGAGAAAAGCTTCACATCAAAATAGCCCTTTGAAAAGAGAACAACGAGAAACTGTGAGTGATTCATACTGAGGAGCGTTGCACCTGCTCATGCTGAGATTTACAAAACCTACCTTGATTGACAGGTGTGCGAGGCGCCTCTAGTTGAAGATAAGAGTTCTAGAATTTTCCTGGCAAATGGGTGTCCCATAAGAACACTGAGCAAAGTCGCAACCAGAGCCAAATTTCGGGGAGGGGCTAAGAAAACATTTCGGGGGGGGGGGGGGAGGGGGGCTGAATCTTTAACCCCTTCACTGCGGCGGCTATTCCGCCGCAGTGCTAAGTGGGTCGGGGGGCCACGCGGCGGTCCCGTGCCCGTGACGGAACCGCTCCGTCACGGCACGCGGGAGAGCTGTGCTTGTGACGGAACGGTTCCGTCACGGCCCCGCCCGCTCAATAGAACGCACCGCGCAGGCGCGGCGAGCGGGCCGTGACGGAACCGTTCCGTCACCAGCACAGCCCACCCGAGGCTCGTGATGGAACGGTTCCGTCACGAGCATGGGAGGGGTTAAGCAATAGGCAGAGTGGAGCTGCAGGGGCTCTTAGGAGGAGCGAAACAACAACAATACCTAATTAACATGCAAATGGTCTTGCAATGACCTGTGAAGTGCTCGGGTGCAGCTGTGTGTGTGCCCTGGAGCTGCCTCAGCCCTGGCAGACACACACTACAGGGGGGGGGGGTTGGAGAGGGGGGGCTTGGCTGAAGACCCTTGAGTCCAAAGGGCGTTGTGCGCCTGACACTGACTGCACGATAACACCTTGCACAAAATTCTCAAGGTACCCTACATAGAGTGCGGACTTACTGTTCTCCTCACGTACCCTACATAGAGTGGGGACTTACTGTTCTCCTCACGTACCCTACATAGAGTGCAGACTTACTGTTCTCCTCACGGTACCCTACATAGAGTGGGGACTTACTGTTCTCCTCACGTACCCTACATAGAGTGTAACTTACTGTTCTCCTCATAGTACCCTACATAGAGTGCAGACTTACTGTTCTCCTCACAGTACTGTACATAGAAGGTCACTTACTGTTCTCCTCACAGTACCCTACATAGAGGGTCACTTAGTGTTCTCCTCACAGTACCCCACATAGATGGTCACTTACTGTTCTCCTCACAGTACCCCACATAGAGGGTAACTTACTGTTCTCCTCACGTACCCTACATAGAGTGTCACATACTGTGCTCACAGTACCGTACATAGAAGGTCACTTACTGTTCTCCTCACAGTACCCTACATAGAGTGTCACTTAGTGTTCTCCTCACAGTACCCCACATAGAGGGTCACTTACTGTTCTCCTCATGGTACCTTACAAGAACTGTCACTTATTGTCCTCCTCATGGTACCCTACATAGAGTGTCACTTACTGTTCTCCTCACGGTACCCTACATAGAGTGTCACTTACTGTTCTCCTCACAGTACCCTACATAGAGGGTCACTTACTGTTCTCCTCACCATACCCTACATAGAGTGTCACTTAGTGTTCTCCTCACAGTACCCCAAATAGAGGGTCACTTACTGTTCTCCTCACGATACCCTACATAGAGTGTCACTTACTGTTTTCACAGTACCGTACATAGAAGGTCACTTACTGTTCTCCTCACAGTACCCTACATAGAGGGTCACTTAGTGTTCTCCTCACAGTACCCTACATAGAGGGTCACTTACTGTTCTCCTCACGTACCCTACATAGAGTGTCACTTACTGTTCTCCTCACGTACCCTACATAGAGTGTCACTTACTGTTCTCCTCATGGTACCCTATATAGAGTGTCACTTACTGTTCTCACAGTACCGTACATAGAAGGTCACTTACTGTTCTCCTCACAGTACCCTACATAGGGTGTCACTTAGTGTTCTCCTCACAGTACCCCACATAGAGGGTCACTTACTGTTCTCCTCATGGTACCCTACATAGAGTGTCACTTACTGTTCTCCTCACGTACCCTACATAGAGTGCCACTTATTGTTCTCCTCATGGTACCCCACATAGAGTGTCACTTACTGTTCTCCTCATGGTACCCTACATAGAGTGTCACTTACTGTTCTCCTCACAGTACCCTACATAGAGTGCCACTTACTGTTCTCCTCACAGTACCCTATAAAGAGGGTCACTTACTGTTCTCCTCACGTACCCTACATAGAGTGTCACTTACCGTTCTCCTCACGTACCCTACATAGAGGGCCGCTTACTGTTCTCCTCACAGTACACTACATAGAGTGTCACTTACTGTTCTCCTCATGGTACCCTACATTGAGGGTCACTTACTGTTCTCCTCATGGTACCCTACATAGAGGGTCACTTACTGTTCTCCTCACAGTACCCTACATAGAGTGTCACTTACTGTTCTCCTCATGGTACCCTACATAGCGTGTCACTTACTGTTCTCCTCACAGTACCCTACATAGAGTGCCACTTACTGTTCACTCACAGTACCCTACATAGAGGGTCACTTACTGTTCTCCTCACGTACCCTACATAGAGTGTCACTTACCGTTCTCCTCACGTACCCTACATTGAGGGCCGCTTACTGTTCTCCTCACGGTACACTACATAGAGTGTCACTTACTGTTCTCCTCATGGTACCCTACATTGAGAGGGTCACTTACTGTTCTCCTCATGGTACCCTACATAGAGGGTCACTTACTGTTCTCCTCAAAGTACCCTACATAGAGTGTCACTTACTGTTCTCCTCATGAAACCCTACATAGAGTTTCACTTACTGTTCCCCTCATGGTACCCTACAAATAGTGAAGACTTACTGTTCTCCTCATGGTACCCTACATAGAGTGTGCACTTAATGTTCTCCTCACAGTACCCTACATAGAGTGCCACTTACTGTTCTCCTCATGGTACCCCACATAGAGTGTCACTTACCATTCTCCTCATGGTACCCTACATAGAGGGTCACTTACTGTTCTCCTCACGTACCCTACATAGAGGGCCGCTTACTGTTCTCCTCACGGTACACTACATAGAGTGTCACTTACTGTTCTCCTCATGGTACCCTACATTGAGGGTCACTTACTGTTCTCCTCATGGTACCCTACATAGAGGGTCACTTACTGTTCTCCTCACAGTACCCTACATAGAGTGTCACTTACCGTTCTCCTCATGGTACCCTACATAGCGTGTCACTCACTGTTCTCCTCACGTACCATACATAGAGTGTCACTTACCGTTCTCCTCAAGTACCCTACATAGAGGGTCACTTACTGTTCTCCTCATGATACCCTACATAGAGTGTCACTTACTATTCTCCTCATGGTACCCTACATAGAGGGTCACTTACTGTTCTCCTAACGTACCCTACATAGAGGGCCGCTTACTGTTCTCCTCACGGTACACTACATAGAGTGTCACTTACTGTTCTCCTCATGGTACCCTACATTGAGGGTCACTTACTGTTCTCCTCATGGTACCCTACATAGAGGGTCACTTACTGTTCTCCTCACAGTACCCTACATAGAGTGTCACTTACCGTTCTCCTCATGGTACCCTACATAGCGTGTCACTCACTGTTCTCCTCACGTACCCTACATAGAGGGTTACTTACTGTTCTCCTCATCGTACCTTACATAGAGGGTCACTTACTGTTCTCCTCACAGTACCCCACTAACATTGCTTATATGTTTTTGTGAATGAAACTTGAGGATTGTTTCTGACCAGACATAAAATCAGATGTTGGATATTGAATAATTATCATAAACATTTCTGTTGTACTGCATGTGACCAATTGCCAAAGCCTGCTATGGTTATTTATATCTTTCCTTTAGACCCCTGATAAAGGGTCGCTCTTTCGGACCCAGATTGCATTGGGTATCTCAAATAGCGTGATATTATATGATTTACTAATGAACATGGATTGTGGTCTTTTCCAAATAACCCCTGGATGAGATAATAAAAGACATAACGAGTTAAAATTCTAAAATATTGGTTTGAATATATTTTGGAATTTGAATAAGATGTGAAGAAACATCTAGTTGGAAGTAAAAAGTGCACACACCCAAGGACTTGTTTTCTGAATATATCTGAATAACATAATCGAGAGGTTAGAGATAAAACTCTTCTGGTTCGAGGCTGCCTCTCTTGATTCCTGCTAACCCTTGTACATATATCCATAATCTACCCCCTTCCCTTCAATCTCAACTATACCATGAGGATCAGTGTACTTTACAGTCTGATCACGCTTACCTCTTACTATCCTGATCAAATGATCTTCCTTACCAACACTTCTTACATTCATATGTTTACCCCCACACACACTGTGCTAAGATGTCCAAACTTCTCTTATCTCTTACATTCACGCCCAGCAGCCGGACAGACTTTTTAATTTGATAAATTAAAAGTTGGACCACAGTGAAAACACTCCCCTACAACATACCTCTTTTCCACTCTCTGCCTCCCCCAGCCATTCCTGAAATATCTTTTCACCCATTTCAGAATCCTTCCCAAACGCACCCTTTGGTCTGCAGCATCACACTGCGTCACACTCTCTTGTGACATATGACAACACTCTCCTGTTCTGCACAGTCATGGATTCCTAAATGACAAGAGCTTTTGCAAGCGTTTAGAGAAGAGCATTGTGCACCAATTATTCATGATTAAGAGCTGTGTGGATACTAATTCCCCTGTGGATTTCCACTCCACCCGGTAGTGACTGGTCACACCCAGGTTTTCCAGGTGTGGGAGCACCAGAATGTCCTGCCTGTAGAATCCCTTGCAAGAGCTGCCCGGCCTCGGACCGAGGCACCGCCTGATCCTTTTCTACGGCAAAAGGGGGGCGTGCAATGGGTCACCCACCAATAAATTCTTCTCATATCCTACCCTCCTACACCTCCCTCCACCCCTGCCCAGGATAGATGCCCCTGCTTCTATTTACTACCTGCTCAGAGAAGTTGGAATATCAGAGCATCAAGCCCCTCAGAACTGGGAATACCATGTGGAGTTCTGCACAGTAATTCAGTGTCTGCACGGTTATTCCCCATTCCCAGAGGTTTAAACTCATAAAATACCCTATATCATGTGGAGGTTCCAGCCAGTCTCAGTAGTTCCAGTGCTGGGGCTCTCTGTATGGAAGTCTGCCTGACTTGTCATCAGGGCCCGTGACCCTTATTAACTGCAAAGTGAATATTTGAAGTGTTGATGCATTTACATAAAGGGCGGCCATACAAGTGTCAATCGATTCATGGGCAGGCTGTGATAAACGTACTCCTGCTGACGACACTGTTTGGCAGACCCTCCACATACCTCTATAATTGTCTGGCATCAACTTGGAACTCACCCAGTTATTGATTCTCCCTTGGTTCATATTCCAGCAGATGTTCAACACTAGTTCCTTGATCTCACTGCATGCACCTTCCAGCAAATGTTCAAAACATTCCTATCCTTTGACATCCAGAGGGGAGAAAGAAGTGTCTGATTGTATTTTGCACTGGACGTGTGAAGCCACCTTTTCCTTTTCTGAGGAGGCTCCGCTGGGGCCTGCCCGTGAGATGGCGGGGGGATGCTGTGGGCGAAAAGTGTTCACGACTCTCCGTGAGCTTCCAACACCGGTCTCAATGCGCCAACCTTTGAAGGAGGTGGTCTGATCCGATGAGAAGAGGAACACCACTATCTCCTGGCTGGACACAAGGGGCCGGATTGTGGGGTTAGCCCACTTCTATTCCATGGTAGGCTTTGTGAGGCAATGCAAAGAGCTTTAAATGTAATTCTGCATTCCACCGGATGTCAGCCTAATTACTATGATCATAAGTGTTTAAAAGCAAGAAAATTCAGCAGCCAGGGTCTGGACTCTTTGCAGCCAGGGTCTGGACTCTTTGCAGCCGGGCTCTGGACTCTTTGCAGCCAGGCTCTGGACTCTTTGCAGCCGGGCTCTGGACTCTTTGCAGCCGGGGTCTGGACTCTTTGCAACCAGGCTCTGGAAGCTTTGCATCCAGGGTCTGGACTCTTTGCAGCCAGAGTCTGGACTCTTTGCAGCCAGGCTTTGGACTCTTTGCAGCCTGGGTCTGGACTCTTTGCAGCCAGGCTCTGGACTCTTTACAGCCAGGCTCTGGACGCTTTGCAGCCAGGCTCTGGACTCTTTGCAGCCAGGGTCTGGACTCTTTGCAGCCAGGCTCTGGACTCTTTACAGCCAGGCTCTGGACTCTTTGCAGTCGGGGTCTGGACTCTTTGC